>NW_009213577.1:13610-39334 GCF_000690835.1 Fulmarus glacialis | reverse complement strand
TTTCTACTGTGCCACAGTGCAGACAGGTCTAAAAATTTTTGTTATGTAAAGAACCAACAACGGGAAGAAAAAGGCAACTAAGCATATGTTTGTTTAACTACAAAACAGAAATTCAGAAACTCACATGTAGACAGGAAAGGTTATCAATTTAAAATTTTAAGACTGCTTTAGATAGCAGTATCAAAATTCTAGAACCACTATTGCAACTCCAGTGCACCTGCAGCTATGCCATCTATTTATTTATTTTTGCTTTACTGTCCTCTCTGAAACAGGGGCAAGAGTTGGTCTCAGATTGTCTCCTACCCGTGTGCACGTTTAAGCATGGAGGAGGAAAGATCCTACAGTTTAATTGCCATGGCTGACCAGAAGTAATACCAAAATTAACATGCATATTTATTTCTTTAACAAAGAGAAAGAGCTTAGGAACCCGATTCTACTTTTGATTATACTGATTCAAGTTAGAACGAAAACTCATTAGAGGTGACCAACTGCACTGTGAATAAGAAAAGACTTAAACAGGTATCATAGTAATTCCCTGCTATTGCAGGATGTAGCAGATTATTTCATTTAAATCCCTGCTGATTTGTTGCAACACAGCACAGTAATGCAGTATAGCACCAACAAAAGGGGTTGTTCTGAAATAAAGTCTTTACAATTAAACACGCATTGGATTTTATCGATACGAATTTTTTAAGACACTGGCATCACCAATTTTTTTACATTATCAAATAAGATAGTTTAAGACCAGAACCTGAAGATTACACACTTACAGTTATTGCAAATAAAGTTAGTCTTTTAGAATTCAGATTGTAAGTTCCATTCATATCTAATTTCATCTATTATAATTAATGGATCATAGAAGAGTAGTTACTAAACACATTAATGACATTTTAATACAGCCATAAAAATTATATTGTCATAGGAGTCTTACATACAAAACTAATGGATTATAAAACTTCATTGTTTCAGTAGGTAACACTGGAATTAGAACATTTCTTTTCTAAACTAATCATTCCAGACTGACCTTCACAGAAACAAAAAACTTTTTTGCCTATAGGTACATGAAAAATATGCTTGTGTATACACACATACGCTCCTTAATAAAGTCAATCATATTTCTAGGAGATGTTGGCTGCTTCTTTATTCAGGCACCATTCATTTCACTAGTTTTCTACTAGAAAAGGAATGAAAAGGCATCATACGAAATCTGATCCACATTTCCTATCCTTCACATCAGGGCTGAGACCACGTTTTGGGTGGTGCAATACAGAAGCTGTAGATTTAGGCTGCAGCTTAGGAGTTATTAGCTAATGATGCCTACATGGCTTGCTGAGTAACAGAGCAGACTTTCAGCAGTCTGTCCCCATTTAAAGCCTAATGCTACTACTGACTCCAGCTTACTTCTGTTTGACTAGGAGACACTACAGAAGAACCAACAGCCTTAAGAAAAATTATCCCTGAACTTGCAAATTATTATTGCTCTGGTGAGAAAGAAGGCTGAAATGGAACATAGGCATGCCTGTTCACTGTCCACTCCCGAGCTCCTACTAAATATAGATGCCTCGATTGCCAGAAGAGGTAACTTTTTTATATTTAAGTTATCTGAGCTCCTTGGTGCACTTGCTCACTATTTCTTTCATGTGTTTGGCTAAAAATGACATACCTTAATGCCTTCAACATGACTTAAGTTTTGAATAGTTACAGAAGCCGGACAATTTAAACTGACTGGAACCTGCATGAAACACAATCTTTTACATTGATACTCATCACTCTCTGTATTTCACTCAGATGTTAAAACTGTTTCATTAAGGTTGATTTTTTTGTTTTGTTGTGGTTTTTTTTTAAACATTATTATCAGATAATAATCGGACACGTGCACGCACATTAAATAATTACGAAATTCTGTTTTCAAGGAGACAATAGAGCCTGTGAAGACAGCTTTGTAACCTTTTGCCATTAATTTCTTGAGCCAACCCCAATAACACACTATTTTAAAAAGGCATATCTGATAATTTAATATTTAACACAGCAAAGCAATCTGGCAGCATCCCATTCCTGCATATACATATGTACAGACTAACACAGAAGATACCTAACCAGCACAGGTCCCCAAATCACAAAGGCGTTTCAAGCAAAGTTGTAGATACACCTCTTCTGACAAGCCAGAATTGTTTGTAGTAGGATCCCTGCTGCATGTATGTGCAGACCTGTGTATGAACTGAAACAATGCAATCAGAATGTAGTGTGGTATGTTCTGTAACCCCTTTCAAAATAGACCATCTCTACTCCAATGAAAACATCAAGAAGTCTTGAAGGTAAAAGAAAATATGCCTTAATACCTCTAAAAAAAATTAGATTGTAATAAATCCTGGAAAAAAAAAAAAAAAATTGTTTTCTGAAGGAATTCTAAGTTCAGTGAGAACTTTAAGCTTCATGTCTTTGGGGACACTATGTAATGCAGATGTATTCTTGCAAGTTAAAATTCTCACAGTTGTCCAATAGGTAAGACACCAATAACCTGATCCCAGATTTTCACATGTGTGTGAATGCATAATAATGGAGACAGATATTTAGCAGGATTTCCCAAAAACATCTAGCTTGGTCTGCTACCTAGCTGCAAAGGTTTACAAGGATCAGGTCGTTCAAGGGAGGTTTAGTATTTAAGCATGTTAGCAATTTTGAAAAATGCTACTAGGCACCTAGACAACGTTGCAACTCAGGTCCTTGGAAGCCTTGCTCTCACTGAAAGTCAAATTGTAACCGATGCCCTGGCAAGACAGCCCAGGTAGCTGCAAGAACCCTGCTCTTGATGCAGTAGGTACAGTCTGTTACAGTACCTCTTATTCCATACTGCTCGCTTCTTTAATTCTAAACAATGAAGATTTGTTGCTTAGAAGTTAGGTAACTAACAGGTGTTGTGTTTGAAAGTGTGTGGAATTGTAACTAGTATAAACTGTGTATCCTAGAAGCATTGTTAGATTCTAGTGATAATTAACTTCGACTAGGGAAACCATAAATAAAAGCGATCCAAGTATGGCTCAGGGACAAGTTGCAACCTTATAAGGAGAAGGAAGGACAAGTTCACAGAAAGTTCACTACCCTGTCGACCACCGGAGACCACCCGAGACCCTCGGAGAAGACCCTAAAGGCTTTAGTACGCATGCGTAAAGAATGATGTAATATTATAATTAGTTCCCGGAAACTTAATGAATATGTAGAAGTGAAATTTAAAGTATGTATGAGAAGCATGGATATAAACAGAAAGGTGATTAGACCAGGTGTGCTTGATTTGTGGCAAGTCCACCGAGCACCCAGGCCTGAATAAAACAATATCTCTCCTGAGCGTGTGGAATTGGTTACTTGCACGCCGGGCACGAATCCGCTTTTCGGACAACACTCTCAAGGCTGTGGACTGAGCCAGGCAGCTGTAAGCCAGCCCTGCCTAGGAGCCACAGAGTCATATTACCGTATGTTATTCCCATGCGACTGCCTTAGCATACTATTCAAGCAGAGAACCACAAACTCATGCCATCCTGACTTCCAGACCAAATTTGCTCTGTCCCCCACTAACTTGCAGCAGAAATACAGTGAGGCTAGGTTTATCGGAGCCTCGCTGAGTAAGCTCTCCCCTGCCATCCTGTCAGAGCACTTGGAGCACTGTGTACCGCCAAGTAAGAGAGAGAGATGTACAGCTGCATGCAGCAATAATCAACAGATTTGTCCCCTGCTGCTTCAAAGCTGTTGTCCAAATCTACGAATCACCACATCACTGTGCTCCTTTTTGAGAATGTAATATAATAACACAGATTGAGGTCTCTTGGAAAATTCGATGCAGACCTGCATTCTTTCTTAGTTAAGAGGATCTGCTTAGGGTATCATCTTCCAGAATCCACTGAAAGCCAGCAAAAGTAATCAGGTAAAACACTACTTCTTGGAAAACATCCATTTCCTCAAATTCAAGCATGCTTTTCACCATGAACCCTGTAACAAGCCGCTCCTCCTCAAAACCACAAACAAAAGAACTACTACATCTCAATCTAAGTTTCAGAAGTAGAAAGAGAAGGGCTGTGACTCAGCAAAACCATTACTACTGATCCTGTATTGGAAAGCATTCACAAATTCTGAGAAAGGATTACAATAAAACAAATATTGCACGGATTAACAAGCATTCCAGATTTAAAAAAAAAAGAATAGGAAACATTTGAAACACCCAAGAATTACTGTTTCCTCCCCCTCCTGCTTCAATTCCTAGAAGTCCAGTGTTATGACTCCATCACGTACATTCATGTGGGCAGGGAAAGAAAACCTCAGACCGCAAGTGGCCTGAGTGGCTTAGTGAACCTTAACCTGCCATAAAATTAAGAACAAGAACATAACACCATTTGACTGCTGTTTCAGCTCAGTGGTCATTTTGCATTTAGCATGTCATAATCTAACACAGACAGCCCAGAAAAGGTTCACAGGGCCTTTTCCGCAGCAGGTAAAGAGACCTGGCTTCCATTCCACAGAGTTTACAGCATAAACTGATCTCAACATCATAAGACATAGAAAATGATGCACCAAGGACAAATGTAAGCTAAGCAACTTTAGGGTGTTTTATGATGTTACCTATATTCCAGGTTAATATGAGATTTTTACACTGGTACATTACTGTGTCTAAGGCCACTGGAGTTATGCTGCAGCTTCTTTACCAGATTGCATTATATTTCTTCACAGTTCCCATCTACTTTCAGATTTAAGCAAACCCCGGGGAATGCAGCCATTCGGTACTTTTGTTGATAGCTAAGCTGCTTTGCCGCCATCTCTCTCAAGAGAACTTGTTAGGTGTAATACCTCTAAGAAAAGGTTTAAGTAACAGTTTGTTCCAAGTCCTGAGAAAAGTAAAAATAATTTTAATTATGTTCTCATTTCAATTCCAGACCATCTTCTTTACTATGACAGCCAACTACATCCTGTACTGCAACAGATTTTGAAAAACAAATGAAAAAACATCCCAGGCTCCTTAAGCTAGGAAGGCAGTTTTATTTATTCAGCAGTAGGTATCTGAAATGCCTATCATAAAGAAACTATAAAAACATTTGAACAGGTATTTCTTATTGCAAAGGGAGGCGAGAGGAAAATCTGAAGTATAGCTTGAAGACAAATCGTAAGAACACCTGCATTTGTCAAGCTTCAGCTGATTCTAAGGTACAGGAAAAAACATGAATGAAAAACACCGGGGAAAAAGAAAGGTAGCAGGCTTCTCACATTTGGTTGGAAGGAACTAATATCGCTATAAAAGCTATAAAACAAGGCGCTCTCACTTATTGCAAATGTATTCTTACACACATTGCAGCACAACCAAACTATTCAAAACTAACATGCCAAGGGTCACATCCCTTGTTTTCTGCTCTGTCTCTGCTAGCCACTTTAGTCCTGCCCCCACCATTTCCTTTATTTCTGCTTGTTGTGTCTCAACACATATCTGCTAGGCAGATTTTTTTGTGTGCGTTAAGAGAAGAGAACTAATGGATAAATGAAGAAGTGAGCATAGAAGTAGAAAAGCAAAGAAAATGGACTGAATAAGTTTTAGGAGGTCCAGAAAGGAACAGAAGGTGTTTATTACTTATATTGTAAAGGAAAAAAGAGAAAGAACGCATTTACTTATTTTTGGCACAGCACTTTCTAAATGGGGGAATGTGGAGAAGCGTCATCTTCTGTTTTAAAGGAAAAGTTCTAAACTGATGCACCAACAAAATTCTCTTTCAGATGACGTAAATCGAGCTCATGAAATTATAATTCTGAAATCCAATCTATCATTGTCTGAAAGATGTTCATTGTACAGATGTTGACTAAAACAGTGATATAGTACTACCTAGGATAAAGGATCCTATTTACCTGAAGGAGTCATACTTTATAAAAGTAACAGCTAATATAAAGCTTGTAATAAATGTTACTCAGGGAACTCGCAGCAAACCCATAAGGTCTGCAATAACAAGGTCAGTGACTCTCAGTGAAGTGTGTTTTAAGACGACAGCAGGCATAGCTGATTTTGATAGAAGGCACAGGAGGACTTGGAGGAGCAGAAGTTAAAACAACAGGAACACTTAACCCGCAAGCAGAAGCTTCCTAAAAAGCTGGACCTGCCTACTTTCAAGTCCCTCAATCCTGTCTCTAAACAATGCATTGACACCTCAGGCTTTTAAGTTCCATTTTCTGCAAGCCTTACATATTGGATATCCTCCTTGTTGAAGCTGAAGCCTCAGTTACTTTAATTACAGTATTATTTATTTGCTGTGCAGGTGTTTTGCTGGGGGAGGGGAGCTGGTGTGATTTGTTTTTTTAATCAAAAATTGGGTCATCATTTCTTGGTTATGGCTTTAGCTTTTGTGAAAATACAACCATTGCAAACTATTTATCTCAGTGGAGGTGAGCTCTTTTCCATAACATTGAGATGCCTTAGAGCAATGAAAGTGTTCATACTAGGATTGTGAAATATTTTGCTTTGACCAGTACTGTATCTATACACATGAACAAATAGATTAATAGTGTTGCTGAAATCCATCAGAGGTTTGTCATCAACATCACCAGGATGAGGATGGTTTATTCACACGGTATAGCCACATTCTTTCTAACAAAAAAACCCCAAATCCACAGAATTGACAATACATTACATAAAGGAGCCTCTTAACTAAACAGTTTGAACAGCTCGATTTACTGATCACCATCCAGTATTGTTGATCCTTTTAAATGTCATTGCTGCTAACCTAGCATTTGTGCTTGATCCTGCTTCCATTGAAACAAATATCAAAACTCTTCCAAGAAAATTACCTCCTTTATAGGACTTAAGGTATAGGTAACACTCACTTTTGAACTCAGATGTGCTATATTTAGAACAGCATAGTCCTAAAAAGTAATTAGGTATACTGAGAATGCCATGAAGCTGCTAAATATTACACCTCTTCCCTGAACTACAGCAGGGTCAGAAGCATCTATTTAAGCTTCCATATTTTCTTTAATTTTTCAATATTCATGTGAGAAATAATGATCATATATACCTTGGCTGTTTCGAAAAATTGTTTTGCATACTACTCCAGATACATATCAATTAACAAATAGCAATCATGCTACCTTGCTTGAAACCAAAGACTGACTGCAGTGTCACATAGAAGGGTCATTAGTTCTAACTTGCATGTATGGAGCCACTCATGCCCTTCCCTGTGCTAAAGGCAAGTAACCCCTTACAAGATCATGGAAGTATCAACCTGAGCAAGATAGTCAAGGCTGGGCTTAAATTCAATGTTTCCTTAATTGGACTTCTAAATTTTTGTTAGACATTCCTAAAGCCTTTGCCATAGCAAACTAGACCTCAAGATCTAGTTTATTCTTCAAGAAAAGGGCCTTATTTTGGAATATGACAAGCAAGGGCCTTGCTAACAAATTACTCCCACCACTGCAGCTGAAAATACAGTAAAGGAAAGGTTAATGCCTAAATTAATAAAAATGCTGAGTACAAACCGAAACACAGCAGAAACACACAAGTCTGGTGTGCTAGAAAGAACCTTTCAAGTGTGATACACTTCACAGCACAATCAGAAAGATGTTGTACATGAGCACAATAAAAAGACAGTAAAATAATGGCCTCGTGGGTTTCAGAACTCCTGCTATGAGCCAGGGAACATGTCAGTTCGGAGGGTCTTGCACACAGAACCTTTTCTGATCAAACTTACTGAATAATATTTCTTCCTCCATCAGCTAACTGATGTTCCAGTCAACACAATTCTCTATTACAAAGTCATGCTTAGAACACTGGTCATAAAAAAAAATAATCCAAGAAAACCCCAGTCAAGGGGGTAATTTGTAACACTGTCTCAACTAGACAAACCCAGGTCTCCATTCACCGCTGGGAAAAACCTGCTCAGAATTCTCATCCTTTAAATTAACAGTATGCAGCTACCGCTGCACTAGTTTACACTAGCTGCAAAAACTCACCATCATCTGTAACAAAAGAGATCCTTCTTGTGTTGGCACAGACTTTCTAATAGTCTTCAGTCCTCACAGAGGACAAATATTTTACATGCAGTTTCTTTAAGGAAAAGTACACAGCTTTCCATGTCGATTTTTAATTTTAAGACAAATACTTTCACTCCCAGTTTGCTACAAGCAAAAATCACTAGAAGTATGAGCCTTTCAGGAGTTTTTAAAATAAATATGCTAGTCTAGAAAAACCATACTTTGTTTTATAGATCGTTTTATAGTTCTATAGTATTTCCACGGTCAGTCGTACACTACTGCAGTCAGAAAAGATGAATTTATCCCTCTATGGAATTAATACGCAATACTGAATGATTATGTTATGGTCTTCTAATTACTTTATGGCACCCTATAGAGAGAATCAACTTTAAACAGCAACACATTTCTGTTGGTGAAAACATTGTTCTACTTATGTGTCATTTTAGTATGGCGTAGCAGGCTGTCACAATCTACCTCCCGCATGCAAGTCAAGTTTTTACAAATTTTTAAAAAAATCTTAATTATGTCTCTAAACTTAATTCGAGAACATTGAGTCAAATTCTTCCCCAGAACAGTGGAAAATAAAGGAATACCTCTAGAAACAGATGGTGGGGGATAGAAGGGTGTATTTGCTTCCTTTATATGAAGACATTGTGTGAAATCCTGGCTCTACTGAAGACCGCTGGAATCAGCGACAAGTTTGCATAACCTGTTTCTAGAGCTACAGAAGAGTCATAGGAGTTGTGTTCAGCCATCATTAATTATAGCTATAATTTTCAAAGGAGCCCAAGGACTCAGTTATCAAACAGAGCTAATATTACTAACTAAATGGCAATTAATTGATTTTCTTACAGTAATTCAAATCTATATGCAGGCATATGTACTGGGAACCAATTCTGAATGGAATTTCAAACAATTTTGTTCTAGTAAATGCAAAAAAAACCCAGCTGCAATTATCATTATTTGCTGCTTAAACAAATACTACAATTTCATAGGGAAAAAATTAAAATGCATTAGGTCCTGCTAACGCTTTTGAGCATTGAAACTATTCCCAAGATGTTCTTGCTAAAATAATGACTCGAGGAAATGTAGTCAGAGACACTTCCCTCCGCTCTCAAATATCCTATGCATAGATGATCATACTACATGCACTTCAAGTTACTGTTTTGGCTGAAGACTCTTTTGGAACTTAGGGGTCAGCACATGAGCTTTCTCCCCTGCCTTTGCTCTGCTAATTAAGCAGCAATTAAACTATTCCACCATTAATCTACTTCATGGTATTTTCCTGTACAGTTTGGGGAATTTTCTGATGGTTAATCTCTCTGGCCATCGTTAACACATTACAGCTAGAGGCAACCGTGAGAGAATGACCAATTAAGCAAGCGATTAGCAATTTCCTTTGCCCTGTCCATCCCCTTAAAATTAAGTGGTTCAGGCCTGACCACCGTGCCACAATGAAAAAACGAAAATGAGTAAAATGCATTTTACCTCACTATTCCTGTTTGAATTGCAGATTACTTAAAACCAACCTACTCAGCCATGGCAAAGAGGAACCGCAAGTTGTTTGTCAGCATTGTCTTGTGGGCATGTCTTCTTCACATGTTCTTTCTGCTATGAGTTCTATTACACTACTTGAAGCAATACTATTTATAAAGCATCTACACAAAACAGTTCAGAGGAAACCAGTCGGATAATAATGTTTTATAACGGCTAAAAGGCAGCAGCAGCACAGACCAGAGCCTCAGATACAAAGAGGTGAGGAACAATTTCTTTATTCCATGAGTGATCTCCCTGAAGTCAATGGAATAACATGAACACTCAAGGAATAACATGGTGCAAATCAGAAGAGGTGCTAGAAACTGACCTGATTTTAATGAGAAAGGATCTTCAGGATTTTAAAATGGATCTTCTAAAAGAAATTGTAACAACTTAATTGACAAACTCATGAATGATCACTCCTCCAAACCTTATCTTTCTCCACTTGACCAGATTATCCTCCCTTACTTCCCCCCTTCTTCAATTACTTTTTCTTCATATATAGAAAAGCCATCTTATGCCATGAAGAATCATGTATTTGGGGATTGGGAAGGGTCTGTGATTCATCTTGCTGAAATATGAGACCAGCAAGACCCCATGACTTAGAAATACAGCACCTTTATTAACTTGAACAGGAAAAGAGACATTTGTGTATGAAAAGGGGTTGCAGGAATATTCTGGGTTCAGGAGCCAAACAAGTTAGTTACTGTCATCACAAACAGCGAAGTCTAATTATGGCGGGGGGAACACCGGGGAACACAGACAACAACAACAATCAATTAAACTGACATTAACAGTTTTAACATTTTCATTTACAGTTTAAGAACAGAAACTGATTCAGAAAGATACAGCTCTCAGTTCACTTCCTTATCCCCTCGCTCCGGGCTGAAAATAAGTTTACTGGAAACCTGTATTAGCAGTACAGCACTGTCTTCGGCCCACTACCAGGAAGGGTTCTCACCGGCGCGAATGCTCTGTGTATCCCTTCAGATTTTCCTAGGCTCATTCCCTACTTGCAAGTTCCTCAGTGAACTAAATAAGCAGCGGTGGTGTCCACACGTTTCTTTCTTTTTTTTATTATTCTGTGTTTGCTATTTGATGGATGGAGATCATAGACAATCTCCCACTAAAGTTACATTCTAACTCATGGTAATTTTGCTCACCAGTACATATCATCCATTGCTTGTACGGACACGCAGCAGTTGACCGAAATCTTATGATTCAGACTAATATATGGAAGTAATTCTCGTACACGCAATCAGCTGGCATACAGAGATTTTCATATGCGTAACTATGCATCAGCATATGCCCAGCTCTATAGAAGAAGCTGGGACAAATCAATGTCAGTAACATTATGAAACTAAATATCATGTTTATTTGGTGATCGAAAGTCTAAGCTTCTGCAAATCTGCCAAGTCATATTTAGCAAATGTCTTGCTATTGTTTCAAGGCGTTACAGAAGTGTTCTACATTTCCCTTTGCAGCATTGCTTTACTCATAAGTGCATGCCCCATTTAGTTTTGAAATGCTACAGACTTCCATTTAGATTTACCTCAAAACAATTTACTGTATTGTTAAAGTCAAATGGGGGGGTGGAGTCGGGGGATGCGTAGAGCTGATAGTGCTGAGTTCTACCTCATTTTCATCTAAGTTTTCCTTCCTTCTCTCTTTGTTTATAGTAACAATAATAATTAATAACACAAATGTAACAGCCTTGAACTGTCTGGTTTATTCATTGAAATTACATTATCAGTTTTCACATTGCCAGAACTCATTTTCTGTCTTTGTACTAGATTCACACCTCAGATTTTCTTCTAATACAAATAGAAGAAAAGCAAGGTTGGGCAGCCCACTGCTGATAACACAGTGTTAAGGATTGCCTTAGAGAGCTCTGTCCCAAAGTTTGTACTAACATGTAAACAAAAAAGAGTGTCCAAAGTACAAACTAATGGTGTTTTTTCGTAGTTTTAGTGAACAACTTATTTCTAGTTAAACGAACCAAAATAAAAACTCTACGCTTTCACGAAAGTTAACAGTTATTTTAGATATTTATTTTGAAATTTGTTTTAAAACAAATTCAGCACATTTGGTTTTAATTAAGCCAAAGTTATATCAGAACTGTAAAAGTTGGCTGTGAATGTAACACATTCAAAATGCTCTAATAGCTGACAAATACGCACACACTAATGCAAAGAAATTTCTGCTGTGTTAAAAGTAGAGCTAATCGGGCTACATTAGAATCCCAGATGAAAGAGGAATAGAAAAGAAATCTGTATATAGGGCAGGTGACATCCTAAACTGTTCTTGTTTCCCCTTAAAGAGGCCAGTATCTTCCTGGACTTCCTAAGCGTTTCTAGAGTACAAAAATGACAGCAATGTGATTTTCTTGAGTTCTTCTGTTTTTAAAAATCTGTTATTAGCAATAGTGATAAAATGCAGCAACTTTTAAAAATATGCTATGAAGAAAAATAACGTGTACTGAAATACAGACTTTGTGCTGTCTGGCAGATTGCAAAATGAATCTTTGTTGAAGAATCCCTTCAGAATTACTCACACAAAACGTCACAAAACAATTCCTTCCATAGAGTGCAAATTCACTTTTTGAAGTTAGTGGAAAGTGGTAAACTCCTTTCCTACTACTATTTGCTTCTTGAACAATCCAGAAAAAGCAAAAAGGACAAAAATTACTCTTAAGTGTAGCACTAGGTCTGTCATTGAAAACCTGCAACTCTTATTTAAAGGATCGTGAGCATTTCTATACATGTTAATGAAGTTCTCTTTCACAGCAGTTTTAGTAAAACACTCCACGTATTTTTGATTGCTATCGCAAAACTGAAGTTCAAGGAGAAAATAACTAAGACATTTTTTATTAGAAGTGATAGCAGTTTAAATACTTCACTATATCTAAACCATCTCAAGTATTTCTTATAATGAAATTCCAACAGATACCCATTCTTATGCTAACACTTTTGCATTAAAAGGGGTTTACTGATACTGCCCATTAGGTTCACTTACCTAGCCAGCAAATACATAAGAAAAACAGCTTACCTTTCGGTATGTTTACAAGCAGCATTATGCACTATAATAACTATACAACATACATTGAAAGAGAACAAGAAATTATAAATGTTGAAGAAAAGAACACTATCAACTTAGACGTACATATTCTTTAGAAACAAATAAAAAAACCATAGCTGTATATATATTTTATGTGGCTAGTACTGCTTGCATGCAACATTTGCAAAGTAATCACCATAATTCACAAATACTTCTATAGAAGAAACTAAGAAATAAATCCATTATGCTAGTAGCATTCTCAAGTGTAGATTGTATTATGCAGCTTTGATATACATTCATCAGGTAATTGGTAAGAATTTCTAGCATTTCATCCTTTATAAGCACTGAAAAGTCAATATTATTTAACTGTTGCACAAATGTTAATAAAAAGTCATAATCCAGGGAGCTTACCCTAGGTCAACAGAAAGAAGCCCAGAACCATCCAAAGTTATTTCCAATGACCAGACAAGAGATCTGAAAAAGAGAATAACAAAGGGTTTGTGACAAAGCTGACACAGAGTGCTCTAAAAGGAGCAAAATCAATTGTGACATTTTTCATTTATTTGTAAATGCCTCTTTGGCAGTATGCTCACTCAAAACGACAGTTGACTCTTATAGAATAGGGGAGGTGATGGTAAAATAGAGGAATCCTGACAGTTGCTTTAATGAGATTCTGGATTAGGACCACTCTGCCACTTTCCCTCAACAAGGAGTATGCCCTTCACTTTCAATCTTATATCCTCCAATTTAGAAAGCATTAACCCTATGAAAAACTCTACTCAGCCTCCTCTAATCAGCATCACAGCTCTTCTTTCTACCTTCTTCCCTATCTCACTGACACATATGTATGGAGCTCGCTCACAATTTTAAATACATATAAGTAGCATAGAGCAAATTAAACTTCAACTTGATAGTATTACTTTAATCACAGTCTAGTTGCAGTGCGTGCGGTGAGGGGAGGACAGGCTCTTGAAATAGACCTTGGTTGATATTAGGAGAGAGCGCAAGCCCACAGAGGATCCCTTCCAGCTCTCGGAATTATGCTACTTGAAGGGTTCGATGCAGGAACCTCTGATGCTCACATTTTCTTTATTGCAAAAATAAATAGGGAAATTTGTAACATGACACGAAACTTGCCTTGCAAATAGTGAGAGAATAATCACTTTGGGAACAGAAGCAGACAGGGAATTTTAATAACTGTAACAACATGCAGATTCATACCAAATATTTCAGGAAGAGGCCACTGGCTTGAGGATCTAATGCTTGAGTGCACTTACTCTGACATAACTCCAATCTGAGCTATTTCATTCTCAAGCTTTCCAACAATAACACTTTTTTTGTTGTTCAAACTTGTCTTCTAGTACTGTATCACATAGCTTTCAATGAAAATAGATAACAGTACTGAATACATCATGGTAGCCTCAGGCTGCACTGAAATTAGTATTTTATCCTCTGTTAACATCAGTAAAACATTTGTTATTACAACAGCAATTTTTTTTTTTTTTTTTTTTAAAAAAACTCTCCTATTGGTATTGCTAAGGAGAGCTTGAATCCTAGCTCTTTTGCATGAGGCAAGCAAGTTTGAGTTGAAAAAGACCTAAAAGATCCACAATAATACTGCTCAGTCTGTGTTTCAGGAAACAATTCCGTATTACCCCTGCATTAAATCTGGCTAAGTCAGTCATGTTTGGGGAGCTTGCAATGAATTCATCATAGCGCAATCTGCTATACGATCTGTCTACATAAACTGTGAGTAAAGATCTTTCACTTCTTGAATTAAAAAAAAAAAAAAAAGAGAGGAGAGATGAGTCATCTTCATGAGTTACAGAGCAGTAACAAGCAGTTTGCTTGACAGCCTTCACAGAACCAGTGCAGTAATCCACGGCTCAAGCAAAACTTCCATTTTCCATTTGATTCATTTGCTTCCAAAAAACCCACAACTTTTTAGAGTATGGCAGAGCTTTCTAAAGGAAAGCTTTTTGGCACCTTCACTTTGAGGATGCAAACTAAAGGTGTAACTTCAAAGTCTTTTGCAAAATCCTTCCTGGTATCTAAGGTTTTTTAAAATGTCTCAACTGATAGAAACAAGGACTGTGGTTCACTTTCAGTATTAGCTTGTATTTTCCTCTTATTGAAGATTCACTTTTCACTGAAACATTTTAAAATTGGCGTAACAAGGCCTAGCACAACATTAAATCACCTATTGAGCATATCAACTTGAGTTCACAAAAAAAAGAGAGTACACTTCAAAAATTCTCTGGCAGTTTCTTCTGATTGATACCAATTCTCTTAAGTTAAAAAACCCTTCATATTTCCTTCTTAGAAATACACAGTTACTCCTAGCAACCTTTCACATTTGGATGGAAAGCAGAAAAGGCCAGATTCTGACCTCTGCTCCAGTATGGGAGCACCAATTAAAAATAATGAAGTCAACACGCATTTATTCTAGGGAAGGAAAAAAAAATTACTATTTAGCTCCAAGGAAGGCTGTTCTATAATTCAGACAGGTGATCTGGAGGCACAGCAGAGCAATAATGACTAACATCACACAGTAGACGGAGTATAAATTTTAATGATAACACTCATAAAACCCACATTTTAAAGGTTACAAAACAGAAACAACCTTACAAAGAAAACACATAAATCATTCACGGTGTCAGGTTGCTACTCCTTAGGTAGTTTAAGAATTAACAGCCTGTCCATCACGAAATAAACTAGAATACGCTGTACTTATTTATGCAGGACTGAAAAGGAATGTACACTAGAGTTCAGCAAGCGGACACCACTCTCTTCTTAGCAACACAATATCCATAATCACTTACACCTTTACTGATTTATTCATTATTCAATAAAATTAAACAGAAACACTTGGCCAAATTCACTTACATCTAGACAAAGTCACAACAATACACGATTAACACTACGCAGGCCAGGTAAGTTACATGGACGTTCCTTATTCAGACACATGACTGCACTTAACTACCTGCTCATACGCATTTCATTGTATTCCCTTAAACATCTTTAATGGGGCATTCACATCAACAGAAGAGATCACTTGAATGTTCAGAGACAGTTAAATATCAGGGAACAACAAAGTCCATTAAAACATTGGGGTGCTCATTGCATTTCGTTCTTGGTTTTTCAACCTTAACTTCAAAATTTTATTGCCTTGCATATAAAATTAAAGTTCACCCAATAAACTGCTATACCATTTATCACAGAGGTCGGGGTAGGCTTCTGAAACAAATCACAATACACGAGCACTACACTCCTGATTATCTGCACCACAAATTGACCTGAGCTATTACTAAGACTGCCAGAAACATAATGTACATTACAGTTCATACCCATCTGTTACTAGAAACTGTCAAATCAAACATTAATTGTAGGTCCAATATGCAAATAGAAATAAGTAACGCCCTTCCAAAACAAAAAACCCTAGTTAACCATGCTACTGTTCCCCCCAACCCAACTTTCATCCTATCTGTTCTTCGTAAATTTACTGATCATTATTCATACCTAAAACACCCTCCTTGTTACGTCAAGCACCGAATTTTACCATCATAATGGCTGAGTCAAGTTTCGTCTAATCTGTACCCCAGTCAACCTCCATGAAACAACAGGGTGCCTTTGGGGGTAAATTAGGAGATGAACAAGCCTCTCTCTGGAAACGTGTAAACCCATCTTGTTCTCAAGAACAGGGAAACATCCTCTGCACATCCTCATGAGGCTACTGTTGTCCAAACTCCATGACTTTCATGGAAGAAATAGGGTCCAACATTGATACAGCATACCAGTTATACCAATCAAATAGTCTGAAGCACACATCACTTTTGCTTGTAGTAACAGGGAAGAACAACATTCTGAAAATACAAACCTTTTCTTCATCTTGTCCTCCATACTGATGGACAAGAGAGTTGCAAAGCAATTTCTATCCTGCCTCCACTCACAACATGAGGATGAAACAGAAACAGGGCCTTATATTCGCATTTTTATTACTTTAATTGGTCTGCAATTGCAACTGTGTTTATTGTTGTCCTTATACATAAGCTATCAGTACAGGACATTTTAAATGGGTGGTCATTAAAATAGCGACTTAGGGCTAATAAGCCACTATTAATGTTGAACTTAGACAGACTTGTCATTCAAATCCACAAACCATCTTTTGAGCTGAACTGGATTTTACAGAAATCACGTGTAGTTTTGCTCAGTGGTCATTTCTAAGTCACAGAAACTGGCACCTCCATTTCACTGCAAGTAACTTCCATCTCCACAATACAAATGTACTCTGGGATCCGTTCTGGAAGCAGCATGCCAAGGGCCAGGCTCACCACAAAAAGCTTTCAATGCGTAAGACTTTTTGTGTACTGGCTCAGAGATCAGGCCTTCAGTTTTTGGTTTTGAGAGCTAACTCAGCTTTAATATTACTTTTCTTCTTAATATCCTTCTATGTTTGAGCTGTTTAATGGATAACTCAAAATTGATTTATTTATTTTTCCATAAGTAGACAAACATTAAAAGACACTTGAACAAGGTCGTTTCGCCTTGCTCCGAAGGCCAACAAGACTATCAGATAAGGCCTCACCCAAAATCCTTCCATGTCAAAGGGAATATTTCTACTGGCTGGACTTCAATATTGAATGTAGTTTTGGGACCTAGTCTCACTCCAAAGAGTGCAGCAATCAACCACACAACTACAGAACTCTCACTGGCAAGGCTCATTGGATTTAAAACTGCAACCTTGCATTTGAAATTTCTGCATCCAATTACCAGTTATCAGAGGCAATCAATGTCTTAAAACTGTACTGGTTAAAGAAAACTCAGTATTTGGTTTACAATGGCAATAAACACCTAAATATTTTCAATAAGCTGTTTTCCTTACACCAGGTCTTTAATTCTGGAATCCTTTCTTGTAACTCTGGAGGAACTTCATTTAAGTAAACTGCTAACGTATTATTTTTCCAATCTTTGTTTTCTTTAGGAAATTATTTAAGAAGAAGAACCTTGAACAGTGATCTCTGCGTTCATACAGCAGTGAACTTCACATACGGTAACTGCGTTGCTGTGAGCTATGACGACTTTCCCATGGGGGAGAAATGACCTGGTAATTCAAGAATGACAAAGTCAAAAGCAAGGTAAGCTGGGGGAGGGAAAGGATTTCCCCCTAGGATGAGATAAATATAATTTCTCACGGCAGTGTATATCTCTCTTAAGCCTCAGGTGGTTTTAAGTTAATGAGATTAGTTCCAGCAGGCAGTGAAATCCCAGGATATAGGATTTATATTTCAGCAGTTTTCACTTCATCCAGCAAGCACAGTGTAGTCAATCTTTGTGTCATTTTGTTATTGTCCCGGTTTGGGTCTCGTTCTCAGACTCAAGCCTGGCTAAAGCACCTTGTAACTTTGACTTGAAAGCTTAAGCATCGTGTAAAGAGCGTGTTTAAATGTTTAAAAAGGAGGAGAAAGGCAGCAGTCTTAATCTGTAGGAAAGGATTTTTAACTTTTCAGATGTAATTTTATGCAATGGAATTTGATCTTGTACTACTTTTTTTTTTAAATCAAAGTTACACACATTTTCAGCCTGAACAAACAAACAAAAAAAGCAGTATGTGTTGATGAAAGAAACACTGCTTTTTTTGAAATTTAGTCCCTAAAAAGACAGACATTAACCGCTTAGGAAGGCTGCCTAGTTCAGTATCTTCTACATGCTGAATGATTGCCACCCAGCTTGTTAACAACCAAAATGAGTTCCTATCCAGCAACCACCCACTGGACGTACAAACTGGAGTTTCACTCCAGTCCGCAGTTCTGCTCATACAACAAAACCTCCACTCCTGCTGCCAGTTCTAGCCGAATCACAAGTTAAACTGGGGTAGCCTCGTGCAGTGCTAGGAGAGGGCAGCATTTTGTCTATTTATGACAAGGCACAGCAGAAGGATTCAGAAGTGTACAGAATAAATACCTGGAGCTATCTGAAATATAAATCATTGTACAGAGCTGTTAAGCAGAAGGCTTTTAGAAGATAACATAATGGGAAAAAACTGAGGTCAGATGGTAAGACTGATTTCCATGCGCTAAGAATTCTTCCACACCCAGCCTGATTTCAACTTACAATCACTGCATATTAATAACTGCTAATTTAACAATTGTTTCACACTCTGGACTGTACTTTTAGCTGTGAATTTAAGTTAAAAAAAAAAATCATTAACCTTAATAACATTACTAGTGTAAAGAAAATGCAGAAAAATCTAGTGTTGAAAACATGCTTTAGGTAGCATCCAATAGGAGAATGACCACAGCCCTTTCCTCCTCTCCTGTGAAACAAAATGTGTAGACATTACACCAAGAAAATGCTCATATTAGTCCGAGGCTTCTTTCCAAGACAGTCTGATTAAACTACATATCCAGAAAGCATACAAAGTAATTATTTTCATCAGGGTAATTTAACCTCAAAATACAAGATGAACTCTATTCAAAAGATTCTCTAGAATGCCCAAGTCCATCACAGGAAAAGCTGTGTTTATTCTAGCTTTAACTTACAAGCCTGACTTTCATATAGGTAAATGACACCCACCCAGACATCACTGTTTTAACTTTTTTGTTGTTGTTGTTTTAATTTTTACTCATGAATCTGCCTTCTCATTCTGTGCCAGTGCACCAACCCATTACCTTTATTCTTCATCCTCTACAGAGATGTCCTTCCTACTTCAGTTTTTGGCACTTCATTAACCAGGTGTCTTCAGTTACATATGAAAAGTTCATCATCTCTTCGCCAAAGGAAAGGGTGTGTTCTATCACAGCTCAGGGTGAAGAGTGGCAAAAGCTAAGTAAAGGGCAACTGTTCAAAGTTGTGGAAGTACCGAGCTAGAACCTCACCTGGTACAAAAGTGTATAATATAACTGAAGAGAGGCAACATCAGCAAATGAATCTGAGGACAGAGGCCAACACCTGACCACAAATTAGTTTCTGGCGCAATTCAAAACTTCATAACCATTGGAATCCGATATGCTGAATGAACACCTAAGCATTCAGTATCCACCACTACCTGGACTGGCTAAAACTTGGAAAAACGCAGCTATATAGGGATGTGATATCACATGCAAGTGATATTAAAATACATTCTCCTGTCAGGGTAGCTAAATGTTTGCTTACCTGCGAAGTAAATACACATTTGCTCTCAAATTAAACCCTATGAGTATTTCCAGACGTGTATAGAGCAAAGCATGCCCTTTTCAATTAAATATAACATGCAAATATGATTTCCAGCAGTATGAAAATGAACTACCAGGGTAATTGTTCTGGAAGTACTGCAATTATAAGTGTCATCAGAATGCACTATGCTTTCTGTTGGCAAAAGAATATTTTGTAATGGGTCAGAGAACTCCTTTCATACACTTTAATAATCAGCACCCAAGCTTCAAAAAGGAAATCTATTTTAAATCTCTCCCATCATTTCATTATCAGCCTCTGAAAGTAACAGGCCTACCAGAAAAATACTTACAAAGGTAAAATCACAGGGTGAGTTACCTTGAAACGATGTTTTCAAAAGAAAACAAAACATAAAAACCAACAGTCTGCAAGTATTTACATTCGTTTTAAGGCCAGAAGGGTCAATTAAAATGAACGATTTGGATGTCTCACACAATTACAAGTCAAGAACCCTCATACAGAAGTATCTGCCACAAGAGAGAGACTTTAAAAGAAGTGTTCATTAATAGTTGTACAACGTTCCAGATTTTTGCAGGAAAAAAGCACAGCTTTGTGATTCCATTTTAAAGTGTGCGTTCAGTGGCCTTAATCTACTCTGACTAGCTTTAAAAAGAAAAGTCTAAATACTTGCTTTAACCTTACCTTTCTCTTGGTCAAGTCCACTTTTGCTACATGCAATTTCATTGCTAAATGAATCATTGCACAAAACTTCCCTTATAGAGCCTATTATCAGCATTTGGCTGAAGACAGTGCAAAAGCATTAAGCTTCCTGAAAAGCGAAAAGCAGAGTCAAGCTCTATCTTTTCACAACAGCAAGCAAAAATGGCCTGATTTTGAGCAGAGCCTGCTGCACCCCCTCTTAGCTGGTAAAAACTGCAATTTTACAACTGCAAGGCATAAGCTACGGATGCTACCTCCTCCATCCACAGAGTACTACGCATCCATATAGCTGGTCATATATAAGCAAGCACAAGGAAGCTGTGCCCTGTCATTTGACTCCTGTGAAGAGGACGCAAAATGAAGTATCTAAAACAACGCTGCTGCCATAAACAGAAGAAGGGGACAACTAGTCCAGTTCTGTTCTGGAAGGTATGAAGAAAAACTTTCGCCTAGCTGTGTATAACTTCTCTATGCTTTGTTTCTTCTTCTCACCTGGATGTTTACCTCTTAATATTTGCAACGTTAAAAGAAAACTATCACACTAGAAATTTGACTAAAGGTATGTTTTACAGAAAAAGGGGAGGAATTTAATCTCCGCTAAGACTCCTTTACACTGCCATAAAAAATGGTGGAAAGACTGTGCATATGAGAGCACATATACTTAGAAATATTATACACAGATACACACTTTCCTGCATAAACTGAAAGCAGCCTTAGTATAAATGGGAAAAATATCACATAGTTCAGTGAAGAACTGAGCACACTTTGCATGTGAACATAATCCAACAACTGCTGCTCTGTCTGGCTTGGGACAGAGCACACCCTGCCAGAATCTGGATATTAAACACCACATAACACTAGATGATAAGAAGACTGAGTGATGCTAGAGAATGGCAATACTAAAGCCTTCTTTGCTTTGCTTGCATTGCAAATATCCTAACGCAAGACTACTTCTGAGGAAGAAAAATAACAAGGCAATAAAACACCATCAAGTTTGAAGTCTCATATTCCCTGAAATCTTTGCTCCTAGGTCTGCCTGCCACAGCTGCCTGGGTATGTCAGGAATAGGAATGCAGCAGATTAACCTAATGCATTAGATGGAACCTTGTTTGGGAGAGGAGAGAGCTGCTGGCATCAGCCTGATGTATATGAAAGAAGACAGGCTACAAAGTTTAAGGAAGTGTGGAAACTTTAAGAGACAGTTTTGTGATTAAAAAAGAGATAATGAAATGGACAGAAGTTGTCAAAAGAATTTTCATTTTGCTTTACGTTAACTGAAACAAGTATTGATTGATACATTCATGGTTTCATTGCAGTAAACATTAGATTAGGGCTATTGAACTAACTCAATATGATGCACTGCATGACAGCGACAAAAATTAAACAGTTCAAGCTGCGATCTTGTCAGATCTCAGAAGCCAGACAGGACATGAGTGATCTGATAGGGAGCTTCCACGGAAAGCTGGGAAATACAGTTGGGAATTCAGCTCCCGTTCCTATTGAGCAAAACACACAGTAGACTTGGTTCTAGAGGCTGAGACTTCTACCCAGGCTTCTGATCACGGTGACCATTAACAATTGGCAGTAACACCTTTTGCAAGTTAATCCTCTTGCTCTTGAAAAGCACTCCAGCAACGCTTTCGGCCATCTCAACACAGAATAGCCCTAGCTTACAAAGCTCACACATACAGAAATAAAACTGAATGCTTTTAGAGAGTCCTTGAATGGAGCTGCTCAAGTATTTTTATCATTTTAATGACAGATAAGGCCTATATGGTTAGAAAACAGGGCAGTTACAAATAGGGTACTCCATCAATCTTCCAGGAAGAAGTGCCCTTCACTTCCCATGCCAGACAGAAGCGCTGCACTCTTTTCTGCGCAGCAACAACTCAGTGGCTGAAAAACAATTACCCACAGACAAGATTTTTGAACCACCAGACCACAAAAGCTCCCTACAACCACTGTGTACACTCAGCATATCAGGATGTTGGCATATCCTTCATTAAAAGGACCACGGAACCACATTAAAACAACAGCACGGGGGGTTTCCCCTTGCACAGCCCTTCGCACTGCAGGCCTAGAGCGGGAGTTTCCACAAACTAATGATACATTCCATTTGTTGAAGAATGGTCTATTTTAAATAAGTGACAGTGTGCCAATGCTTTGCAAATGTTGTAGCAAGGTTCACTCTGTAATGTTAAAATGATTGTGTACATTGTGCTGGAGGAAATTAAGTGCTGCTACAGCTCACTAATGATTTTTCACACCTTGGATTCCAGTAAAGTGCTTTGGTTATTTCACAGGATTCCACTTACAGTATGTCTCGAGTATTAGCTTGCAATAGGTTCACATTCCTTAAGAAACCTCGAAAGCAGGCAACATAATCTTTTAACCCTACTATGTAAAAATCATCACATGAACATTGGCAAGAGCCTGCTCCAGAAGAAACACAGCCAAGTTTTAGTTTCTCCTACTTTCAACCCCTTTGTCAACCTCACTCCACTGTGAGTTTTCATGTTACATTGACTTTACTGCTGCCATAAAGGATAGCATAGACGTCCCACTTCACTACAATGGAAATAATTTCTGTGCCCAGTCTTAAGCAAGTAAGCAGGGAACATGATTTACTTTTGATCTGAAGAGATTGATAACCTTGAGTTTTAAACTGTACCTGCCATTTCCCTGATCTTCACTTGCAGTAAGAAAGGCAGAAAGTCCTCATCTGCAAATTACTAAAAATAATCAGCTGCAAGATGTGACCTTGGATAAAGCAATGTTAAATTGGCCAGCAAATTTTTCTGAGGCATCACTGTTATTAACTTGCAATTTTTTCATTTCAGTCTGCCACTGATGCTTGGCAGGTTATAATTTTTCATTTTCTCACTTGGCTGATGCTCACTCAAGTAGAGATTATGGAGATAGTGGTGAAGAATTTTTACAAAGAGATTTTTTTTCCCCTTTCACTATCATATCAGGATACAAATACAAGTCGTCTTTATGAGGTGGGTTACCTTCTAGGTATAATAGGATCACTGTTTAAAAAGATCCTTTCAGTACTCCAGTGGTAGGAACAGTTCTTGTCTTGTTTCGAACAGTTCTTGTCTTGTTTGGAACTCATGAGCTCTCCAATGTGTTAATGGACAGTTGTACAATTACTACCCGTTTAGTGCATTCCCATCGGACGTGATGTGGCCTAACTGCACTTCCATTTTACAGTTAATATACAATAAAAGTTTTACAATTTTAGTGAATTAGTCCTTACCCTTGAAGTGACCACTCCTTTCTTTTTTTTTTTTTTCCTTTTTAAAGCCACTGATCACTTTCTACTAAAGGAGAGTATGCCACACTCATGACTCATGTTTGGCTCCACATCACCTTCCCACTCTCTCATCATTTCTTTGCTGCTGATTTAATGCATAAAAGCTGTAATAAACAGCTCCTCCCAGTGATCCATCCTGGAGTAACACTTCCTATTTCTTAAGTGTTTGAGATTTTGGTTTTCTTTTTTTTTTTCCCAAATATCCTCTGTTCACAAGGAAAATGTCCAGAATACAAATATCTAACTGAACACAAACAGATCCAAAAATGCAATTTAAGTTGTTCTGCCTCTGGTGATTAACCAAGGCATCCTTCTGCCAGAAGATCCATTTTGTGACATTTATCTTTGACTAAAAGTACCTGTCCCCAAGCAACCCTGACGCAGAAATTGTATGTTATATGCTGTGAATATTTGCAGAGCTTTCCTCATTATCAAAAAAGACTTTTCTATTACTATTATTCTAGTTAGAGTTTATGCTAGAAGATACATTGCGAGGGGAAGTCAAAGAACACATTAAAGCCTGGTACACAAGAAGCATAAGTCATGGTGGAATGCATTATCATCGATCAGAAAGTACGGTTCACATGAAGCTGGAGACACTATGATGTTGTTACTACTAGATCAGCATTAAGTTACAGCCCAAAGGATATTAACACAGCCTGACAAAACATGTCATTGCCTCCATAATTATCCGCTTTTAGCCTTCCTATTCAAACCATGAATATTCAGAAGCATAGGCCTGTTGCGATCACTGTCCCGAGTGCACAAAGAAACAAAGTCACATTTATTTAAATTGCCTTTGCTTTGTCTTTTTTAACTGTTTTTTCAAGTATTTATTATCCTAGCAACTTCTTGCCACATAATTTCATTCTTGATACATTGACTGCCATTGAGAATAAGCTTCATGGTTCACTCAATGAGATTACAATTTTGGCTGATAACTAGAGTGACATAAAAAGGTCTCCAAAGTCATGTGACTATACAAAACTATAATTCTTAGATCTAACTCACTGCTTTTTATTGAAATTTCTGCAATTTCTTTAGAAAGACAGCATAACATCACTCATTTTATAGGCAGGGAAATGAAAGCCTAGGAAAGAAAAGCAGCCTTGGCCAAATGCCATACAGGGGAACAGTGGCTGCATCTGAATATTGACCAAGTCTTCCAAATCCAAGTTCATTCCCTCTTGTGTTTAGTTAGATATTCATATTCTGGACATTTTCCTTGTGACCAGAAGATATTTACAAAAAAAGACAAAAAAATTTCAGTTCTTTAAAAAAAAAAAAAGGGGGTTGAAACAATTTTCTTAAAATTCACAACTACATTTCCAATAGCCACACGGTCTAGAGAACAACAGATTATGTCAGCTGAGGAGCTCCCCAAGAGCCTATCCCCAGCTTTGACAGAGCTACTAGTTTTCCGTTTCCTGTCTTATAACCCATGGAAAGCTGCTTTTAACATCTCCCAGTCCCATTACACATCCAGCAACACCACAAAATCAGCGCACAGGGAGAACAGGGAACTCCGCACCTCTTGCAGCCTCAGAGCATCAAGCAGCCTCCTTCATAGGTAGCTCCAGCACATAAGGAATACAGCTGCACGGCATCAATCCTGCTTTGCTTTGTGTAGACGTAATGCTAGTTTGACCATACAGGGTTTGCAGAATTACATAACTTCTACTCAGATAAAAATACTAGCTCTGCTCTTGGTATTTTAATTCTGATTCTAGTAAAATATATTTTCAATTAACTTGGAACTAGGTCGGAGAAACTGTATTTCAGTAATATATAAATATATTATTATAAACTACTTTATAAACAGGGTTTTTTGGGGTTGGGATTTTACATTTTTTCATTCACCTCTCAAATTGGACTCATTCTACAAGCTGATTAATTTACTTCTGTTAGTGACCACTTGTTCCAGTCAAAGCGTATCATGTGAGGGGGGGGG
>NW_009213577.1:0-13585 GCF_000690835.1 Fulmarus glacialis | reverse complement strand
GGGGGGGGGAGAAACAAAAAAGGACACAACTGACTTGTGTTAGTCAAGTCTGCATTAGTCAAAACAGCAGTACAAAACACTCAAAGTCTTTTCATACATTTCTTTCCACCAAATTAATTCTCTTCAAGCTACCAAATTTGCAGCAGGTCTGACCTCAAGTCCACTGAAGTCTAACAACGGACATGTTTGGATGAGAACAGGCGTGAACTACAGATGCGTGGAGCTGCAGCTCTCTAACAGTCTCCACTAAACAAGGTCTGTGCTTGTTAAAAGGAAACAAAATTTGATAGTACTATGAGTTGAATTTTAGAAAAACTGTTTGAATCCTTATGGGCCTACCTAAAGCTAATAAACTCATGCATAGGTCAGGAAAAATCAAATTGAAATAAACTTTCATGAATCTTTCTTACTTACGCATAAAATTTTCACAAATTCTCACTAGGAATACAATTCAGACAGCTACTCTTGAAGCAAAGAATGCAATAAAAATTCCAACTTCTGGATTTTTTTTTTTTTTTACTGAATCCCACCCTAGCTTCGCACTATGGCAATGCATTTCAAGAATTCACTTTTCTTAGGTACTCATTATTGTAGCCCAACCTTTACAATATTCTATATATGATATTCTAGTCTGTGTAACATGACAAAGACCCCACTCTCTCCTCCTCATAGCATCTTCTACTATTAACTAAAAAGATTCCTTTGATGCCTGCTGATGTAAGAAGATGCAAGTTTTGTACTGTCACTTCAAGAATCCAAGTATTGCTCTTATGCCAACCTGCGTGCACAAGGACTACGTGGAAGGGACCCTGCATGTGTGAGAACTGGGTTGTTCACATCAGCTCTTGACCTTCAACTAAGAAAAGTCAGACTGGACTGTTAAAGCATTCAGAGCACTAAATGGGCAACCCTGACTATCCCATATTTTGTTTTAGCCATTTGTGAAGCATTTATAGTCATCCAAGTTTGCCAGTGACTGCAGATCTTTATTCATGAAATAAGTTATTATCTCCTCATGAAGAAGTGAAGCCAGTGAGATTTCAGCAAACATTCTTCATTAATTTGTTTAGTTAGCAGAGGGAAGCATATAATCTCAAATATTAATGCTTTGCTGAGCAAGAGCCCTGACTTAAGCACTGGGTGGTCAACCTCTAAATCCAGAGATCTAAGTTTCATTGCCCCCAAATTGGCTTGACTAAAGCAGTCGCTACAAAAGCCTAGCACCTCAGATACCAGATACCTCAGGTTCATTTTGGATTGGTACACACTCCAGGTAGAGTCTTTTATTTTGCCTAATACACCCACACATCCCCACCCTGGAAACTTGGGCTTAAAACAATGTCAAAAGCAGCCTAAAGAGAGAAAAGGTTAGTGGCTGGGGGGAGGAATAAATCTTGTCCAGATTTTCACGTCTAAATAATGGAAAGATACTAGGCTGCTAACAAAAATAATTTAAAAGTTTACAAATTGAGGCACGTATTTTAGTAGCAGGCTATTTTAAAAAAATATTTGCAATATTAATCTATAATCCATGAAAGGAAGACCAATCTTTTAAAAAAAAAAAAAAAAAATCAAACTTTCCAACAGTAACTTCATTACATCCGATTGCAAAATCCTGCAAATTTTAGGCTGTGTATATTTATTTTGTTTAAGTCTGACCTGCTGCTCAGTCCACGTGACACAGCCAAGGGAGTATATAAAAAAACCACAAGTACTACAAAAATGCTAACAGCCTTCAAAAATGCACCCTGGAAAAGCTCCAGAAACCTCTCATCTTAACAGTATCTTAGATAAACACTGCATCCCTCTTTACTTAGTATTGCTGTTCTTATTATGAAACCCTGATAAACCAGACTCTCAGTACTGAGTCTGCAAAAAGCACTCCTGATGAAATTAATTTTCATTGGCACTTCCTTTAAATTTTTAACCTGCTGCAACAACTAACAAAATAGAGGTCAGACCTCTGAACACCCTGATTAGTACACTATGACAGTGAGGACTAAAAAAATATTCTGAAACAAACAGAAATCACACACACACACACTACTACTGCATGTTATGGTACAGTCAGTGCCTATAGTACTATCAGAAATGAAGCCTTAAGAAAAGCCCTGATTGGAAAAAGATTACCAGGAAAGACTGAGGTAATATTTACATTAGCTTCTGTAAATTAAGGAACTTCTTGGTGCATACAGAATGTTCCTAGGAAGAGTTATTTAGTTAACCAAGACAAGAAGATTCCTATGTCTAGATTTCTATCAGTGAATTATTCAAGTTTTCTCTATTTCCAGTTTGCTGGCTTCCTTTTGTTTGTAAAGTATCTACCCAAGTTTCCACTCCAAGCAAATCAGGACAAGGGTCAGTCTGCATTTTAAGCCAGTTTGTGAGGCACATCTCATATCACTTTTAGACAATTTCCTCTATATAGTTTCAAAGAAAATTCCGTTCTTTTTCACTTTTCGTCATAAACCAGTGTAACTTGGTGTCAGCCTGCACTTTAAATAGAGGTATATTCACATAGCAGGTCGGAATACTTCACATTGCACGAGGTAACTGAATAAAAGTTTCCAGATGGAAACTCCTCCAAAGCAAGAGATAAACAATAAATGGATTAATATTCCCTACGGAGCACCGTAATAATAATCTCTGAAGTTTTTCTACAGCTTTCAGTTAATTTATTCTAGAACCAATGCAAGCCTTCTAACAGAATAAAAACCAAATTTCCACTAACATGATTTTAAGATCTAAGTATCTTGACAGTTTCTCTTTAAATCACATTTATTTCAGTTCTGAAAAACTGAATTACTTTGATATATCTTTTACACTGGCACTTTTATGCCTTCTCAGGACATCAGTGATTTTCAGACTTTTGAACAGGTACTAAAAATAATTATGCACTAAAGGTCAAGAAAATTTTTTCCCCTCTTTTTTTTCGTAACACTTCTATCTCATCTTTCTAGGAAGTGTCATTAATTAGTTCCTTTCAACCAAAAAAAGAAAAAGACGTGTCTCTGTTAAATGAAGAAAGAATTGGACTTCAAAACTGAATCGCACAAAGTATCTGCTAGAAAAAGGAATAAATTACCTAGGCTTTGCCACTTAGGACATATTATACAACTAGAAAGACATTTTATTTTATAAAGGAAAAAAAAAAAAACAAAGAAGCCAAACAAAGAGCAGAAAGTAGTCCTTATACATCAGTATTATTTTTCAAAAATATACTTAATCTTGAGAAAGATGGAACAAGAGTAAGCTTTTTCAAGTATCTCATTTATGCTTGAATGACATACCAAACAAAAAACAATCCTGCATTAAGAAACAGCACCAAGACCAAGTATTTTACTTACAATAATTCAACTATAAGTTGATATTCAGTAACACTCTTTTCCCCTCCTTTCATGTATTGGAGCACAAGTCTTTTACTGAAAGGAAGACTGGATAATAGCTCCCTTACACCTCACCCCACCCTTCCAAAGACATCTGCTCTCAGATACTAATACACAAAGACCTATTGAACCCTGATCTATTAGCAACTAGACAAACACGTTTCAATCTTAGCATTACACATACAGTGTATAAGAGAAACACTAATACCTATTTCAAAAGGGAGACCATCTCAGGTTACTTTCACATAATTTGAAGTAACAATTCAATAATTGTTCAAACTATGTATTTCCTAAGAAAGACATTTCCTTCAATACATCTCAGATTCCTCTCAGGATAGGAACTCAGAAAAATTCCTATAAATATTTCTACCACCTTTCTGGAACTATTTTCAAATTCAGAATCCACAAGCCTATCTGATCAAGATTGCACATACATCAATAAATTCTTGTATGCTCACATACTTTATTATATAACACTACATATATGAAAATGCGTATTTCATTTCAGTTCCCTATACTCAGAGGGAGTATATACTTTTTACAAACAAAAAGGAACAATGAAAAAATAACTTGGGGGGGGCGAGGGGGGAACCCAAACAAAACAAAACTCCACGCTTGTGCCATAGAAGTATCGTATGTTTGAACACACATCCCAGGAAAATTTTTGCTCCTGGGACTTTCTGGTTCTGAAGTGCTAAATCTTTGAACTTTCATATCAACAAAAAAAAATTCACTTGAAAAAATATTCTACTTTTTTCCTGCAGAGCAGACCTTATTTGCTCTAGAAAACTGAAGTGTTCTTTAGAACTGGTTTAAAAACTGAAACCCATGTAAAATACATATGCAAATTTAGTGAATTTAAGCTTTCATAGTTTCAAAGTTAATTATCCACTCAACTTCAAAATCTAGACTTAAGTGCTAGCATACAAAATACATCAAGAATGAAGTGTCTATGCAGAATCACTTTCTGTTATGGTGGAGTATTAACAGTGCAGAAAAGCCAGCTAGACCGCATGGGAAATGAGTATTTTTCCACACACACACTTATGAAAAACAGCTGTTAGAAAACATGAAGGAGAGAAAAAAACTTTTTTTGACCAAGGATGAAAGGAAGAAAGCATCTCGCAAAATATTCATTTTCAAAGCATTACAAGTAGGTAGATGAAGCAAGTGAAAAGAAGCCACGACTCTGTAATCAAGAAAAGCTCTGCACTAAAATTGCAAAGTCTGGTAACTGATCAGAACTAGAGATGCGATTTTTTTCCCCTGGAAACACCACGTTCTCCATAGCCCCTTTGCTCACTACTTTTTTTTTTGTTACTATTTCCATGAAGACAAAAATCAAACCATCTGGCTTGTGCCAGACATACTTGCCCATGTTGTATCTGTTTTTCAAATAGCAGACACTCATCAAGCATCTAATACATGTGATTAGCTGGTAGGAAAACAAGAATTCAACCCGATTTAAAAATATCTGCATTTGTTCTCATTCTATCCAGGGAGAAAACTGGATACTTTTGCGTGCTTGTCTCTGACTGAGAAAGAAGACGGACTAACCAGTAGTTCAGCATGTTGAACGTATGCTCACATATCAGCTCTGAGCCAACACTTTGGCCTGAAAACAAGACCAGGCTTCTCCAAGTATTTCAACATATGCCCCTCTTGTGTAAGCACTTATGTAAACAATATTGTATAGGCTTTATTCTCAGTTCATAGAGTAAAAAAATGCAGCAATGCAGCACCTGACTACTAAAATAAAAATTTCAGAGGCATGTTTCTGACACCATGTAACTATCTTCCCTTTTCAATCACAACTTTTTTCTTCCCCCGCCCTCCCCCTCCCCTTGATGCATGGTCCGAATGGCTTACAGCCCATTTACAGAATGCAGAAGAGGGCACTGCATCACAACTGTCTCCTTTAATAGTTAAGAGAAGCAGCAGCCTGATTTGGCAATTATTTTCTTCCACAGGTATTCTCATAGAACTCTAAATGAGTAAATCCACTAGTATTTTAATAGGTTTCCGTAATTCAGCCTCAGACACAGTCTACTATGCTAGCCAGAGGTACATTTCACTTTGATATACAGGTGACCCCCAGGGTTCCAGTTTCCTCCTCAAAGGCAGGTCCTTCATACTGCAGATGCTCTGCAATGGTTCCCACAGCAAGAGCCAGTATCAACACGAAGATTACAAAAGTCCCCAGCATAATCCTTTATTTGTTGTAGATATAAGGTGTGTATCTACAGCAGTTCAATATTCTTTGCTGCCCTCTAATTACGCTTTCAAATATTCATGCAAGAAATAATTTCTGTGCCAGAGTTCATATGGATTTGTTCCTACTAAAATAGTTCTAAAACCAAGTTATTTGAGCAAATCACCACAAGGAAATTAAGTTTTTAAACATGCCCAAGTATTGTCATTAAAAAAAAAAAAAAACAAACTAAGCAAGGCAATAGCGAAAGACAATTAACTAATTTAGACAGCAATACAACGTAAATCCCTGCCCTTAGTCTCACCCAGCATGATGTTTGTGATTCATAGATGTAAATCTCTTAGAACACATTTATAAAAAGGCATGTTTAATAATTTAATGTTTCAATGCAGCTTGCAGTTCCCATCTATTAGTTCCTCTGAGACTTTACCACCAAATTCGCTTTTTCCCCACAATTGGCATGACCAGTGGATTTCAAATTTCACATTAAAAGACAAATAGGAAAATTAATCATCTGCCAACTATTTTCCCTGGGGTTTTTTGTATCAAATTTAGCGCCCACAAAGTGTGTCAAATTGACTGTAGAGAACCAACTGTGACAGTAGATGGGATGCGTCCAAAGGTGTTGAAGGAGCTGGCTAATGTCACCAAAAGACTGCTCTCTATCAGCTTTGCAAAGTTGACTGAAGGAAGTCATAAAGACTGGAAGAGTCAAGTGTTATGCTCATCTGTAAAAAGGCACAAATGAAGATGCAGGAGCTTGAGATCATTCAGCCTTGCCTCAGTCCTGTCTTGTCAAAATACAGCACACAAGAAATTTTAAGCAAGCAACTCCTGCCTGCACACGGACACCAATCCATATCATACAAAGAATACAGTGAAACAAAGCTACAGAGGGTCAATACAACTCCATGCCTTTGCTGACTTTAAAACACACTGAAATCAAGTGTAATATAACCTGGTATGCTCCAGAAGAGCTAGAAACACTAATTTCACTTAGACAATCTGGAATAAAACAGTAGCTTCAAAGTATAAAACTTACTTGAAGCCCCACATACAAACACCATCTGCTCTTTTGCAAAAGGTATAACACTTGGAATAACATTCTTTTATCTTCCTCTTACTACATGCCATCATGAAGAGAATAATTTTATTTATATAAAAAGCCCGCAAAATGAAGTTCCATAAAAACAGGAACATATGGCCAAATAATTCTGAATAGCACTTAGCATATTCATCCATAAAATAAGAATATAATGGGTAGATAAATACACCCAAGTCTACCTGCCAGTATACACATGGTTTTCTACAATTTTTTCTTTTTTTTTTAAGAATTTCTCACCCATCACTCTACACAGATACTTCTCATTATGGTTTTGCCAAAGTTAATCTTTTCAAACCATAAACTTGTCCTAAACTACCTTATGTCACATATATTAACAATAGTCTCAGGCCTAAGTCAGTGCATAAAAAAAAAATTCCTTTCCTTCATAAAAGTTAAATTTTTATTGCCATTACGAAGACAAAGCTTGAAACAAATTTAGACAATCCCTAACATGAATGTATATATAAAACAGAAAAGGCAGAATCTGTGTGGAGCTACTTAGAATATTAAATAAAATGCCTAAATATAAACTTAAGACAAGAAATAATCATTTAAAAAATAAAAGCAGTCCTGAAGGAAAATATGTACACACCTATGAATTACTTTCTGCTATTAGTAAGGAGAAAAACAATACATAATCAAACATCTCTACCTTGCACATGCACTCACACAGGATTTTCTGTAATTGCAGCATTTGGAATCCCTTTCTTTTTCTCAACAGTACTTCATACATCTATCATTCACTGGTTTCTAAGCCATTAAATACTTTTTATTGCACAGTTTCTTACTAGTAAGTGGCTTAGAATTTGTTGACTGAGCCCTAAAAAAACCCAACACTTTTACAAACATCTCCAACTCTTACATTGATCAATACTACAAGAAGTATCCAGCTTTCTCTTCAGCATGTATCATGAAACTTTCTGGACACTTGCACATTATCACTTGAGACAGGAAGCACATCATCTTCAGACTCTCAAAACTCCTTCCAGCTCTAATTTGCTGCAGTATTATAACCAGCTGGTCCTCACCGCATACATGATTCGGTTCACCAAACCATGCTCTTCTAATCAATCCTCTAGTCATTGCTTCAGTATCTTCAGGGATTTAAGCAAAAAGACTGGTTTCACCAAGTGATGTGGGTTTGCTTGGGTCCTTTTCATTTATTTTGATGATCCTCTCATCATATTGAAGGCTGATTCCTGCGATCTTCTCCGAAAAGCTGAAGAGTTTATACAAGACAGTCATATCTTATCTGACTTGCACTTCAGCTTGATTTCTGCTCTTCCCATCAAAATTAAGTGTCAAAAGGAGGTATCACTATTCTGATTTACAATTTTTATTTCTCCCTATGCTGCCTACAATTCCAGTAAGCCTAAGACCTGAAGGCATCGCCTGCTACAGGCATGTAAAACTGAGCACACTAAAAACCTCAGAACATTCCTCTTGGCTCTTCACTGCAGGAGATAATGCATTGTAACACAGATTTCCCTGAAATCTCTGTAGGATCTACAAATCCCTCCTTGCAAATCCTCCAATAATTCACACACACAGAGTAGACTCTTCTGCTAGCCTGCCTCTTGTACTCAGCTTTCTAAAACAGCCCGAGTGCTCTCTTCTATGAAAGTTACTCAATGACAGCAGGATTTTTTTTTTAATTTCACCTTTCTTTCAGATTCTGGACTTCAACCATCTTTACTTCCATAGTACTTTCATGAAAACTTGTAAGGAATCTTAGCAGCTGGCATGTTAATCCAGTATTTACAGACAACGGCCAAGACCTACTAACGCAGAAATTGAGTGTAATGACAACCTTCCATTGCTGAAGAATCTTGTTGCCAACATGATTTAACAATCTTCAATCTTCAGCACAGAACTTCTAAAACAAGTTCATTGTTTCCAAACATTTTAGACATTTTAGAAGTCTTGAGTTAACTATCAGCTCTCCTCTAATTTCAACAGTATCCTCGGTTAAAGAACCATATTTTTTTATTTTCTTTTTATGCAGATTCATGTATTTAGATACAGAAAGAATATCATGATCATCTACTCCGACTTCTATAAAACACGGACATAGGCCCTCAATTAATTTTTATTTAGGTACATCTTAAAGGAAAAATATCACATTTAAATTAAATTTTTCCTTTGATGAATACCCTACCATAACCTGCAATAAATTACCCTCATTGCTGAAGATGCATTTCTCACTTCTATTGTAAATGTGTCTGGCTCATATTTTAGCCAATGGATCTTGTTATACCATCATTTTCTGCTTCATTATAGAATTTCCGTTCACAATGCACACACTTAAACATTGCAATCAAGTCCCTCCTTGCCTTTCTCTTTGATAATATTTAACATATTAAGTCTTTGGAATCTCTCCCTCAGGAGCTATTTTCAATCCTTATTCATTCTTACAGTTCTTCTCTGAATTCTCTTTGACTTTAACATCCTCCTTGAAGTACGAACACCTAAACTTGACAGAGGATTCTTGAAGTGATCTCATTAATGTCAAATACAAAGATGCTAAACGTTTTCTGCTCAGTCATATATAGCTCAGATCATATTCAGCGTTTTCCTCAAGACTTCCCATAAATTAACCCATATTTACATGGAAAATAGTTAACCGAGAAGCTTAAAAACAACAACGAAGAAAGAACAAGGGAACAGACCCAACGATCCTACCAATTCAACCTCCCAGACGACTTACATATTTCTCCTACACGCATGTGCTTGAGTGGCATTTCCTTCTGATTTTCAAGCAGAAACTACAGAAGAATGGTTGACGGATGAATCCTTTGGCTCCGTATAAAGAAGGAATGCTGCACTTACTAGAGAGTTTTAGAGTTAACCAGTCTGAGTTAAAAGTCAAGGCTTACTGAGGTCCACAACCAATGTCAGTAAAGTCAGGATATCAACCTTCAACACGAGTCATGGATCGATAATAAATAATAGCATATTCTCACTTTTATTCAGCTCCTGTACATATTCTGTGCTTCTCAGATAGTTGCACAGAACTGCAAGCACGTTTGTACAAGAAACCAGAACAAACAGCGTTCATGAACCTTTATTTGATTACTTCTTGACTACATTTTCAGATACTCAAGTCTTAACATTTTTTTCCCTGCTACATTCCAGCTGACCAACAGATCCCATAGCTAGTAGATGGCTCAGAAAATAACTGCTCTTCTGCACTCAGCCTGGGCTGCAAGAGCTGTACTTGATTTTTACTTTATAGGAACCATATAGTTATGTAGAATGAACAATGACCTTTCCTACTCCCCTGCACAGTGATGTTAACCAAGCATACACAACTGACAGAACCAGTAGATGCATATTTGAGGAGAAACAAAGTGCTTTAATGTACATGTTGCCAAGGCTCCAAGAAAAGAGTGCATTGTTTTCAACTGATCATAACTCAGTCAGAACACTGAGTTATTTCTCAATGGAGGCAATTTCCACGTCAAATTTCAACTCTCAACCACTTCTGCAATGCAGTTAAGGAACATGAAAATCTTAAAGAAAATTAGGGGGAAAAACAGGAGAGAGGAAAACGTTTCTTCTCCTCACTTCACTTTATGATTTAAGTGCACGGTGGGAGAGGGGGGGATCAGGGCTTTTTCGCTGTTAAATAGTATAGCTGTGTTGATGTGAGTTTTTATGCTGACATGCTCTGGAACGCTAAAACTTCTGAATCTAAAACTAGTACTGATTTAAAAAAAACCCAACCAAACAAACAACACACACCACACAAAATTCAACACACACACACACACCTCCCCCCCAAAATAAAAAACACCACCCCACCCTCCACCAAGATGACATGCAACCACAGAAGTCAGAACAAAAACAGGTGCTTACTGTACTGCTCCAGGAATCTTACCCAAGCTTTTGAAAGCGAAATATAAGCAGACAAAGGGAGAGGAGAGACATCATGCCTACAAGATTTCAATTCAAAGTAGTCTGGTTTGCAATCAAAAGAACGTATCTGCAAGTTTCAGAAATTTATAATACAGGAGGTCCAAACAAAAAGACAAATACCAACAAACCAGTTTTGCTGCAAAAACTAGTAGCTAACATAGCAGTCTTGTGAACTAAGCTGTGGTGCACGTTCCATGGAAGTGCTAGCGCAAAATTTTATATCCATAAAAGTCCATTTCCTCACACCATGAAACTGTTCTGCAATTCCTGCTATTGGCAGTCCATACACAGACCCTGTGGCTGCTGGATTGCCAACAACCTATAGAGAAGATAAAAACATAGAGCTGGTCCCCTCTGTACACAGCCACCTAACAGAAGGTTCTGGCATATAGTATTAGAACAAATACGACTGACATTCCTGACACCAGTTACCAGTTTATGCCGAGACAAGGCAAGGAATCAAGCAAAAATAGTCCCAAAAAGCTACTTCTTCCAATACATCAAACACACAACAAAAGTGAAACCCCAGAGAAAACAAGAATGGCATCACTGTATCTCCACATGGCAGGAAACAGAAACAACTTTGCCCCTCAGAAAACAGACATTCAGTATCTGTTCTGTATCTCACAGCTGGAGAGAACGCCTGTATTTCATAGTTGGATTAATGACAGCTATTTTCAGGAAAGTGTTATGACCCTTGTTTTACAAATCAGCAAACCAAAGAGTGATCTGCACAGGAAGGCAACTTACAGGATCCCAGTTCTTATCACTAATGCAGAGCCATCTATCAACGATTTCCTCACATTACATTGCATACACCTAATAAACTCATTTATAAATATATGTATATTTATAAATGCATGTGCTTAAACACCAAAGCAAGTATCACAGTGGAGGAAAAAAAAAAGAAATTAAAAAAAACAACCCACCCACAACAGCCTAAGCACTGATTCTATAGACATACATTTTTTATGCTCTCTTGGCCAACAAAAGTACATTTAGAGTAGGAGCTCCAGAGCCAGTGAAAAAGTTTGAGGGTCTAGAAGATGTCTATTCGACAGATTAACCATAATGAAGATGTACAGCACACATTCCCTGGAGGGTTACATCACTAAGAACTACTCTTCTGAAATAAATCTGTTTATTAAGGGGGAGAAAAAGCACTTTAAAGGTCTATTTTTGTCTAGTTTGTATTCATACCCTGAGGTTATTTAAGTAGGGGAAAAAATAATGCAGGTATGGACCACAGTAAGTGACAAGCTAAGACTTCAGCTATGAACACTAACAGAGAGGGAAGTCATATGATTCAGCATGATTATTGGAAGCTGCTACCACAAAAAAATCTGCAGCTTGTGACACTCATATGAACCATGAGCATCTTTTTATCGACTTAGACAATTCTGACATTTTTACCACTTAATCCTTTTTTCTGCTTTGGATAAACAACCTGGACCCAACTCTTCAAAGCAAACAAAACAGCTTCCCAATTAGCACAAACAGAAGTATTGCTTCATTATCGAGTAATTTGGCCTGTAAATACTGTCTCAGCTAACATCTTCAACAACGTAAAACTGCTTTTACTTTAAGGATGTGAAAAAAAATTGCAAAGTTTAAGATAGACAATTAAAACAAGAAAAACCTGATGAAATCGGGAGAAGAGTGGTTTTCTGCAGGATTTTTTCTTTTTTAAGAAAACATGTATAGCTCTACAGCTTTTAATTAAAAAATTTCAGCTGAAAAAAAAAAAAACGCAAAAGGTCTGCTACAAAAGATCATTATTTGGCTTGTTTCAGGTGATTAACTTTATGGTAGATTATCATACAATTAAGACACCTACTAGGAATGTGAAAGACCAAAATTCAGAAGATAGTCTTTTGTCAATACTGGAGATAAATGCTGGATTATGGATGCACTGGGACTCATATGAGAGCTCTTTAGATTAAGATTCTATAAATATATGTAGCATTGCTTGATATACAGGACTCTGGCATCGTTACAGTTTCTGTCATCTAATGCTTTCCATATGCTAACCACCGAACAAATGAATTTGCCTGTAAATGCAAGAAATATGTACCAAGTAATAAATAAACCAACATGAAATGGGCTGTTCGTATTAGGGTAAAATCTAAATTCTTTATTTCTTCCCTGAGTATTTCTGTCCAGATGACTCGGCAACAACGCTGCAAATTTCAGCTGAAGTCAGCAAGATGCCTCAGCACTGTTTGCAAGCGTCAACTCCATAGCCTCCATAGAGTAGATTTTAATTACGATTTTGAGGCCATCTCAGTTAAGGGAGACTTACCGTAGAGAAACCTGCTGAGGTCAAGGAGCTCTACATGGATGGAGAAGCCAAACACAGCAGGACTACAATGTTAGCCTATACCGAAACCAGTGAAATTGCTCATTTGTGTTTCAGATAACCTGAACATATACAAAATGAAGGAGGGGAAAGCATGTTTTCATCCAGTTCATTGTTTTGATGGTTTCCAGAAAAGTTTTTAAGATGTCACATATCACTATGTTTTGGGGTTTCTTTTTTAATATTTAAAAGCTTTAAGGAGCTAACACATAATTCAGTTTCTAAATCTAGCCGGGACAACGCTTGTGTCCAATTTCTCGAAACAGCTAAGTGAACAGAACGCAGGTAATAAAATGCTCTGAATAAATCAGCGCCGTAACTCAGAAGTAAGAACGAAAACAGAGCCGGAGAACGCAGCTAGTCATATTTATGTAGGACGCTACCTTTGCAATGCAGATTTACCTGTTATACTGCAAATTGTAGCGTACTCAAGCTGGGACCTCCTACCAGCCAGGAGAGAGAAATCGTCCTCACTTAAAGACACTACGTTCCCGTGCGGTGTGAATCACCCTTCATTAGCAGATGGCAGCGCCGGAGCAATTAGCGCCCGCGCGTGCCGGCGCCGCGCGGAGGGACGCGGTTCCCCGCTCACCTCACCGCGGGGC
>NW_009213576.1:0-43247 GCF_000690835.1 Fulmarus glacialis | reverse complement strand
CGCTACGACCCGCTTTAAGGCCCCAGCGATCACCTCACGGTGGGCCTCTGCCAGGGCTGTGGGGTCGCCGGGCTTACGGGGTGATAAAGGAGTCAGGAGTTGGGGCTTTCACCTTTTTTAGTATAAGAAGTGACCCGACAAAGGTTGAAAGGAAATTCCTGGGCGGAAGGAAGGTGGAGATCAGTGTGTCTGATCAGATCTGCCAACGCCACTGTAGCTAGCAGCAGCCAGGCTGTAAGGCCGCATGGAACAAGTGTTGCGTTTGAAGCCCCACGTTGCGTTTGAAGCCCCATGTGTTACATTTGAAGCCTGGAGACTTGAGATCAGGTTACTCCCAACAGCCCAGGAGGGGCAGTTTATTGCACTTCTTAAAAAGGGGCTGAGGTGCATCTACGCTCGCTGGCCCAGGGGAGAGGGAAAGGGATGTGGGTGGGTATCTTTTTTTCTTGCCTCCTGTAATAAAAGCTGTTGTAGCTTTCCCCCAGGACACGGTGGAAAAATGCACCAGAAAACATTTTAAGTAACATACAGAATATATATAGTAATTTTTCTAGTGGTCATTTTCACATGTTCAAATGGGAACACACATTTAAGCATGGTGGCTCTAAATTAAGGGGACAATCTTAAGGAAAGAGAAATGAAACGGAGTGTTTTCTACACTTGCTGACTAGGTTCAGTGTTAATTTGGGTAATTCCATTGAATAATGAAATGCTAATATTAGTTATTTTCACCATGCTTCACTGGCAGCTCTTTGAACTATGTAATGTTCAAAGGAGGAATGATGACCCTGGTTTACTGCCTGTGATGTCAGCCAAAAAACAGTTTTACTTTGGCAGCTGAAGGGCCATTCAACAAGAGACAGGTTTAGTTAATACTAATCTCGGTAAGATCTAAGCCATGGTCTCAGAGCTCTTGGATGGGTTTTCCCGTCCTTTTTTTAGACTAGTTACAGCCTAAAAAGCTATCACACCACAGCTTATAGAGCCAAGATTGAACCCACAGATCTGAACATCTGAGGCTTCGCAGTTGTTCAGATCTAAATCCAGATCATAAACCTGCAGCAGAGGTCTACCTCTAAGCCAGTCCTGTCCTTTTCGGCACAACACACAAACCACAACAATATTTTTTAGGCGTAATTTACTCTGGGCGCCTAGCTCACAACTATATCAGTCCAGTTTTATACCGGTGTAAAATGAGAGCGAACCAGTCATGAATCAGATTGTCTATTCCTCTATTCTGTTGGAATCATGTTGTTCCTAATATTACTATTTAGTTAGAACCCAACCAGTTAGAGACATTTCAGTGAGTTAGCTCCATGGACTCAGTCTCTCTCATTTCGCTTGAAATTAGATGGCAAATTCTTGGTACCAGAAGCGATGCCTACTAATTGTGAAGTAATTCCAGACACTGTAAAATAAGACTGGCCAAACTTACATACTTCAGTTTTACTCGTAAACCAGAGTGTAAGATGTAAGGTAAATGCTGTAAGATATACTTACCTGCTGTTCCTTAGAAATTCATATAGAGGTCTGTGGTGCTTTGCATTGGAGCAATGAGCAGCATAACTACAGTTTCTTTCTATGTGAAGAGTACAGAGCTCTGCTGGAAATAAACCAGAACCTGCAGGCTGTGCTGTGCCTTGACAGCCCGGGATCCAACTTCCTTACCTGGAAAGCGATACTTTAGACCTCTCTCACCAGACCGCAGCTTCTAACATGACCCACATATCTTTGCATGCCTTTCCAGGTGAATGTTTTATGCTAATTTTGAGAAAGTAGATGCATAAAACTCTCTTCCAGCACTCCTACTGATCCCACAGTAAAACATACCCCGATGGATGAATCCGGTACCTTGTTTTGCCCCATTTACTTTGAGTACCAGTTTTGAAACAGCCAGGGTCTCTGGGTGAAAAGGCCTAATAATTTGTCCAGTTGTACTGTAAAGTTGTTCTTCCACATCAAGACTCATAATCGTCCCTCAGAGGGCTTTTTGCTGCTCTCAGTTGGTCCAGCTGCCGTTGACACCCTCCTGGGACACCCTCCTGAATCAAGCCTGCCATTGTGACTTCTATGATGGGGTTCTGCCTGAAAAAAGGTCTGTTTTCCTCTCTTGGGCTTGAGTGTCAAACATATCCAGGCAAACAGAAACTCACAAGCTGTCTAAAAAGGTTTTAATTTTCACTACAAAAGCATTCCTTCCACTTGAGTGATGTTGGGAGTTGAATGTCAGTGAGACGTTTTCTTGAAGGTGGGTAGGAGTCCCCATCAGCAGTGCCTTTGCCGTGTCAGAATTGCTCTCCTGTTCGTTGCTCCTTGTGATGATTCCTTATTTTTCACAAATTGGATTAAATCACTATGTCTCATATCAGTCACAGCCCTGACTTTTTGAAATGCCGATTTATGATGGACAGTCTATGAAACTGCTCCAAATTACAGGGAAGGTATTTCTGTATACTAGTACTCTTTCACATTTTTCTGAAGATTAGATATCTATATTGCAAGTCTTTGCCAATCTCCATGGCAACTAAACACTCGCCACCTAGGCTATATATTCAAGTACAGTTATTTTCAATTGTTTTCCAATTAAGATTCCACAACAACGTTATTTTCTTGCTATAACCCCAGTACTAGCAACAAGACATTGTAGTATTATGGTGCAAAATATAGGTGCTTATAGCTGTACTGAATGTTCCTGGTTGGGAGCTGCCTGGTAGTAAAAGGACTGCATCAGATCTTCACTTTTCTTAATCACCTCTAGATTCTCCTGCCTGAAAATACAAACACCGCCAAGTCATGAGAGTATCCTTTTCTCCATTCTGCTGAAAATGGAAACAATTATCCCATATGGAATTGTGAAATAACAGCATTGTTGATTACAGAAAATTAGTGAACCAAGGACAACATAGATTCATTACGATGTAAAAATCATCAAGAAAATTCATCTCTCTATACAAAAAGATATTAATGTGAAATATTATAAACTATAATAAATTATTATAATTGTGCTCATTTAAAACTTATATTCCCAGAAGTGTATCTATAATATTCATTTATTTGTATTTGTTATTAAATCATTCAGACTATGGATTCTCTTAAGTGATAAGCAGCTTTGTGTCTGGATAGTGTCTAGCATCATAGGGCCTCAGTCCATGAATAGAAGCACTAAGTAAAATGCATAGCAATATTAAAATGATATCCCCTACATGAGCTTCTGCTGAGTAGCTAATTGTTTAACAACCACTGTAAAATCTGTATGATGATTTGCCTGGCAATACAAAAATGCTGAAATAACAATGGGCCACATTCAGCCAATTCTGTAATTCCTTGAAGAAGTTCTTGCTGCTAGAGATTAAATGAGTTAGGAAACAGAATGATTGCTCCTCAGGAAATGAAAAGATTTTAAAATGTGTTTTCTAATGTAAGCAAAGCAGATATATAGGCACAGTCTTTGCATCTCTACAACGGGCATTTGCAGGCCTTTTCTGGAAAAAGTGCATCCTCATGCCAGTATAGTGTGTCCTGTCTCTCTGAACCAAGACCGGTAAATCAGAAAACACTTTTTGTTGTGAATGCGATTTGTAGATCCATTACTTACATTAATGAAACAGCCATTGTTTGACAAAGGTTTATAGTTTTCATATACAGTTTCTGTAAGGATGAATAGGAAGTGATTTTCATTCTTAAACGCTTGAGTTGTCAAAGCAACACCTAATTCACAGTAATTTTGATGGAAGTTTTTTCAATGTCATGGGTGAAATCTTGGCCTCATGGAAAACTGAGGAGCCGTGGGCCCCAGCTGGCACTCTGGAGCATCTCTAGAAATGCCATACAGTGACCCATGCAGCCAGGTGTCTTGCAGTAGATTGTGTCAATACCTGGAGTTGTAAAGTAAATAGCAGAAAATGGCATAAAGATAATCTACCCAGCTGGGAGCCTCATTCATCAGTGATTTGTTTTCATCGAAAAAAGCAACCTGTACAAACTTTATAGGGAAAATACATTTACTTTCTTAAATGTATCTACATTTGTTTTCATTGCCCATGTAAGGATCCATTTCTTTCCTGTACAGGAATGAGATGTTGGCTTCATTCACTGGTCAGGCAGTCCACAGGTATACCGATCTGTTGCGCAGATGAGTTATTTTACTTGTTAGTCTTAAAGGTACTGCATTTCAGTTTACTCTTTTCTGTGTTACTTGAGAAAATGTGGAAATTGGTGGAGGCTAACTGACCTGCCTTATCCCTCTCTCTGCTTTGCTCTGTCTAATTGTCTTCAGTTTCTCTTTCTTTGCCTTCTGGACCATTTCTGTTGAGCTGTGTATTTTCAGGCAGCCAGAGCAGAAAAAAGTATCCCAGAATACGGCAAAACATTCCTATTTTTGCATTTTAATTTTTATAATGCCATTCCCATGTTTTCACTTTGTATTCCAGTCTTGGACGCCTTAATGCTTCCTTTGCTTCATTAGAAGTAAGCTGATATCTTAAAGTGCTTTCCATCCCTGAAGATTTAGGTGTAGCTTACAACTTCGCTCTGAGAGACAAGTAGCCAGTTGTACCAGTGTTTCTAGTGTCTCCCTCATTTGATCCCATGCAGGTGCCTACAGCAAGAATATGACTCCAGTCTGCCTACTGCTAGTGTCATCATCTGTTTCCATGACGAAGCGTGGTCTACTCTGCTGAGAACCGTGCACAGCATTATGGACACAGCCCCGAAGGCCTCCCTCAAGGATATCATCCTAGTTGACGACCTCAGCCAGCAAGGTAGCTCCCATTTCTCTGTGCATGAGCTCTTTCTTCCAAAGGTTCAGGGAAGAAACTGCTCCTCCAAAAAGTGCGTGAGGAAAGTAGAAGGCAAAGAGGACCCTCAGGAAAAGAGCTAAGCAGTGCCCTGAGCTGGCTGCCAGGTTTCACTCTTCCATCCCTAGAATTCAGCTTAGCTTTTCAACTTTGAAATACGTTTCTTTTTTCCCCATCATTTCCAATCACTCTGAACTTTCTTACTTTAAAATAAGAACACAGTATGCAAATCTTAGCCTACCCACTGGACCAGATCTGCTGTAATAATTTCCAGACTTGGACTTTGGCTGAAGAATAGAGTGGAAAACTCCACATTGCTAAAGTAGTCCAAAGCGCTTGGGAAAGCCAAACACCTGTAGTATCTCACTCTGATCTGTGCCTTTTATGAGATGATGAGAGCATCCACCTTTTGCTGAAAACAGGAGAGGAAGCTATTAAGTTTCCCACAGGAATAGCTTCACACCTAGTGAATCTCAGTTTCCATTAGTCTCTACTTCTCTTTGACATTATGCTGCTGTGGGAATATTTGGAACATGGCCTACTTGGCCATGTAAAACAAATGCCCCCAAAACATTTTACCAGCAAGAAGTAGCATCTCCTACTACCTGTCGCTTTTCTATAACAGCTTGAATCAAAGTTAAAACATTTCAGTGACCTTCTGTTTTTGACAGGGCCCCTGAAGTCAGCTCTGAGTGAATACATCTCTAAGCTGGATGGTGTGAAACTCATCCGGAGCAACAAGAGGCTTGGAGTCATCCGAGGTCGGATGCTAGGAGCTGCACGGGCAACCGGGGAAGTGCTCGTCTTCATGGATTCACACTGCGAGTGTCAGAAGGGCTGGCTGGAACCCCTCCTAGCCAGACTGTCCACCAACCGGTAAATATCCCCGTGACCTCTGAGCTGCCTGCATATGCTAATTTCTGCTGAAAGAGATGTACTTGGAAAGGTTTGGGTATTTTTTTTATCCTCTCTTTGTTACCTTCTTCCTTCTGGTCACATTGCTTTTATTTTCTACCTTATCACCTCATGCATCACTCTGATATGTGGGAAGCAGGATAGGGCACACAGCTGATAACCCTCACTTCACACACAGTATCATTGAAATGTCAGAGTTTGTATCCAGTTAGAGCTATAAGAAGGCTTCCTGGTGGTCTGAATTAAAAAGGTTGCAGTCTCAAGCTGTTTGGAAATTGGCAAACATCCACCAGAAAAACTACTGCAAGAGTCCATTATTTTTACTTTTTAACTGTCTCAGTCATGAAGCCAAGGATAAAATGCTTTGTCCTCCTGAGCCAGTTCGGCTACATAGCAATGTCACCTGTACTGTCTCTGTTCCACAGAAAAAATAGACTTTCTGGGCAGCCTAGACAGTTCTAGCTAATCACAGGTCCTTTTACTGACACCAAACTGACAGAGGAAGATACAGATTCATATTTTCTGAGTCTTTCATGTTTAGGTTAGTGCTTAGGCCTGCTCTCTAATGTACAGCTGAGCTCATCTATGCAGTCCCCAAGTCCTTCAAAGAGATTAAATCACTGAAAATGTTTCAAGAATTACATGGCAGTAAATCCTTTATTAAAGGGATTTTCCTGAAAGAAAAATTTGTACATTAACTTGTCTATCATTACGCATAAGCCACTTGGGAAAAAATGAATAATTGCTTGAGGGGGTAAAAGAAAAAATACATCTTTAAAACTCTTACCAGACCGTTCAATAGTCATACTAAAGACCTTCAAAGGCTGTTCCGAGGCACTGGAACAAGCTGCTTTTATGGCTGATTATGTTTGCTTATAAGAGAATTAATTTGAGTTTTTAGAAGTGATTACATCATTCGGATGAAAACATTAAAAATACTGCAAGCAAGAGTAATGCTGCCCTAGGATGTCAGGAATATTCTTTTCTAAAAGATCCTCCTTGGAAAAGCAGATTATTTTTTGTCTGCTGACTTATTAGATGATTTATTATGAATATACTTTATGATTCTTCTGCCTTGAGCTGTAGTACGTTGTTGATGTTCATGCAAAACTCCTATCTGTATCAATTGGCCAGTCCTTATTCAAGGTTGTATTGCTGAAATTAAGAGAGTTACAAAAAGTCTCAGAGAAGAGCTATAGTGAAGGGAGAATTACAATGGCAAGAGAGAAGTTAGGACCCCACTACAATTGTAGTGATTCACTATCAAAAATTATCCCTGCTAAGGGAATGCAAAGCCACCAAGCCTACTATAGCTCTAAGGTTTATGTAGCGCTGTCACCAGGGGGTGAGAAAGGGATTCTCTTCCCCTGTAGGGCTCATACGCTCATTCATTCCTCCAGGACAGCAGAATTTAACACTGAGTTAGCTAACGGCTAATTGGATCCATGGAGCAAAGGTAGAAGGATGTTTGGATAATAGTATGGTCTAAACCATCCCTTTCTATATGCTGTATCTGTCACTGTGTCTGACCCTGGAAGCTTTGTCACTGCTAGTGTGGAGAACCTGTGCCATTCTCCAGTGCACAGGGAAGACACGCTCTTAGGCATCTGGCAATCACTTTCCCTTGCTGTCCTTCTTTCCCCAGCTGAAGAATGATGATAATAACACTGATCTGATAAGGAAGTTAATTCATGATTTTTCCCAAATTGCTTGTAATGTTTGAATGGAGATCACTGTGGAAATGTAAAGCATTAGCATAGTCAACTTGGCTTCATTTAGCAGTTGAGGAGCTGTTAAATTGAATCATGTGCACTCCCTGAGACTACCCAAATGAGGAAAGTAGAGCGAAAAAAAGCTTACAGTGACTGGTGAAATATCCATCATTCCTCTTCTTAATGTACCAATCAAGCTGCAACTCATGCACTTTTGCTAGAGTGACAGGATAGGAAAACACTTAAATTACCTAGAGTGAGTGAGTAAGTTGTTTGCTGGCAAGGAAAAATGCAGCCTTTCCAAAGCTCAAACCTTTGCAGGAGCTTAGCAGAGCTGGAGGGAGATTTTAACTTTGAAAATTGTGATTAAGCCTAATTTTCTAGACTCCTGATCAGATCTACCACTATTATTGTGACCTGTCTTAGAGTGATGGCAAGAGATCCTTGCCCAAACTGAGACCTCACTGTGAGTTGAACATACTCACGAAAAGGGAGATGCCCCCAGTTCTGAGTAGCCTGCGGTAATGACGGACAGAACAAACACAAGAAAAATTATCCCAATGTTACAGGTATGGAAATATTTGACAGATATTTGACTTGCTCTGGGTGATGACATTTCATCTCCCTACGTGATGGTTTTATTCACTAACCCAATCAAAATTATTTTCCCCAAAAGTATTGAGTCTTTCTAAAGTCATTACACATGCATTTATGGGCACCTTGATTGGGACTAGTTCTGCGAACCATACCTAATAAATTGACTGGGAAGCTGTGCATCAGCTTAGTGTATCACCTAGAGAATGGTTCAGCGGTTTGTAAAGCATCCCTTGACATTTTGATTATTCAAGGATGAATACCGTAAGCACCTGGACAACATTAGAAAACTAGATGAGATGCCCCACAAATCATTTAATTTGACAACTGTTTGTGTTCCAGGATAATTCCAGGTGAATAGCATGGTGCATAGTAATGCAGATGTGCAATTATTACAGTCATCTTTTGAGGGGGTTGCCTTTTCCAGGAGACTGCAGGAGATGGCTGCCATTTTGTATTCGGTCCAAAGGCAGTGAAAGGCAAAGGGGGCATATAATGAAACCTTGAAAAGGTTGTTCCTTTAACCTAAAAACTGTGACCATCATGCTGAAGCAGGATGATTTTTTAAAAAAAGATCCAAAATGTGGTTCCTGAGAATACTGCATGAAAGCAAAATAAGCCTTGATTATATCCTTGACAAGGAATTCCACTTCTTAAAAAGGCATGGGCCCCATAACCGTGGCAGAGGGGTGACTTGCAAGGGAGTAGCTTGCCCTTAGGACCTTTCCCCTGCTCCTCGTTGCAAGGGCTGTTTAGCTCTGTGCTGGTGCACTGCCTGTACCACAGCTCAAACATTACATTAGGAAACAGAAACCTGTGATATTATTACAAGAAGCCTATCTAGTTTCTGAAATTCAAAGTGCCTCTACTTAGCACCGTGATTCTAGGTCACTAATCTTTAATGAAAATGCTGTTAAACAGAATAAGAAATGAACATAGCAGTGGAAAGGCATCTCATCCACTGTTTGCTCCCATTCAGGAGTGAATGGGAGCCTCTGCTTGTAGACACAGGAATTCTGCTGTCCAGAAGATTTCTGTGTAGTTCTAGTTTTACGGTAATACGCTAGAGAGAAGGGAAATATTTTGCACTAAAGTTGAACAGCTCCTTCATCTCTTTTCATCTGATTCTCCACTTCTCAGTGGCCCATACCCCAGCTTTTCGAGCTACCAAATACATAAGCCATCTGTTTTTTACCTTCTCACAGGCTCAGGGAAGCATGATCTTATCCATTAAGAGCGCACAGAACCCCAGCATCTGAGCATGTATTTCCGTGCTACTCTCCTTGTTTTGAAAACTGTCCATATACTTCACATATAACAGCCTGCTTCCTGGGACTCCTCTTTTTGCCTGATTCTTTTATATCCTCCATTTGTCAATAACACTCATTTCAAATTCAGTAAATTAATGTTCAGCATTTACATGGCATGTTATGTGAAGATACGCTATCTCTTTACAATCTTTCACAGCTGATCAGAATCAGTAGGTGACCTATTTTAAAGAAGTTGAGGTAAAGAAACTGAAGACAAGAATCTAAAGCCAAAAGCAAGTATTACTGCCAAAAGTAGGAGCAATGAGGATTTAGGCACGATTCATGCTACAGTGCCCTGACTGTCCAGTGTAAAAAGGTATTGGTCGCTCCTACAGATTTTGCTACCCCACATACAAATTTGAGTATTTTAACAAAAAAGACAAGTTCAAAAGATTTTTTTTTTAAATAAAGCATTCCCTTAGCACTCTATCTAGCAGATAGTTGAAGTATATGTTTAGTGCTTAGCATATGAGTAGTCCATCAATTCAAGGAGACTGTTCATATGCCCTAAGTTAGTCTGGAGTAGGTCTGTAAGGCAGTATTTAAGTAATCCTTCATACCATAGCTTTACCATTCCTGATCACTGCATTTTATCTTTTTATTAACCCTATCTAATTTCAAATGTTGTGCATTACTATTTTCCTGAAGACTTCAGCCAGCCAGCAAGGTGCTTTCAGTGAAAATGCCACGTGCTGTGGAACCAGTTTGGGTTCTCAGTTACTTGCTGAAGTTTAGACTACGTGCAGAGCCAGAGAACTTGGACTGCCTGGATTTCCTAGCTATCTAATTTTTGCAGGGAATGATCCACTCTGAAACTGGTTGAGGAAAATACATCATTTTCATGTTTGTTTTCTTTTGTTCCTCCTTATTTAAAGGGGGACTTAAACAGATTAAAATCTGTTCCCTTCCCAGCAAAAGGCAGTATAAATCAATAAAAAGCACTTTCAAAAAACAGTGTATCTAAAACTTCAAAACAGATGTGTTAATTAAATCTTCCTCTCCTCATGTTACTTATTCTAAAAATAGAAAAGAACATAATGTCCATGGTGACTGTAAAGGGTCATGGGAAGACATTTCATTCGCAATTGTACTTGGTTGAGAAATCCCAAACCAGGAAATTGTTCTTGTTTGGGTTGCTCTTTTTCATGAATTGTGACCTTTTGTAGTTCATGTGTGTTCCAAGCATTTGAAATATTCACAAATTAGTCAAACAGTTCAAAGCCTTGCTGCTAGTTGTATTTGAATTTCCTGTTTTTTCCTTTCCTTGGATTCCACAGAGTAAAATTAGCAATAGTTTGCCAGTGTGTGTTTCATTTCAAAGTGCTGAGAGGCTGCTGACTGCCTGCCAGTTACCCAGTTAAAACCAAAAAGAATAGCTAAGAACATCTTCCAGCTTTCAATTACCTTCTGCTGTAAATTTGCATTTAGAACCACACAAACATCAAACCTTCAGTAAATATGCAGAAAACAGATCTTTTATTAAAAAAGCATTAATACCAAAAGATAGGTAAAACACTGCTTGATTAAGATTAAAATTGGACATTGACCAGTTTTCACACAAGATAAAGTTACTGGATTCCTCTATTTCAGATCAGAAAGACACTCCCAATATTTAGTTTTAAGAAGGTGTGTTTCTATTGGTTTCAGCAGAGCTACACCAGTTTATACTAGGTGAAGATCTAGCATTACACCTACAAACATACTCTTCAAAACTATTAATCTTGGCATTCTGAAAGAGCTACTAGAGTAATAGCACTAAAACACAGTTGTCAGTTTGTACTGTATAATTTTGTGGGAAAGGAGATTTGATTTTATTTTGTTCTGGTTTATTGTTGAATTTAGCCAGGGTAGAATGTGACCTATCCGGTGAGATATTTTCAGCTGTCTTAAACACTGTAATTTTCCATGTCATAATTTGCAGATAGTTTGGCTAATTGCTTGGTCTCCAAACCATCAGAATCCATTACATCACTGCAGGTATTTTTCTTGAATGGCATTGAAGAATCAATGCCCTATAACAAGCAAAGCAAAAGCATGCATTAAAATAAAGGATTATTTCAACAAGAACTACTACTGTGGTGCTTACTCTTAGGAGCAATTGCACTGATGCTAGAAGCATCATTGGAGTTTGCAGTTTTACAGTGGTAACAAATTTAAGGTGGATCCAAAAAGAAGGACAAGTTTTAAATGGCTGAAATGATAGGAAAATGTAGGATAGTCTGAAATGTCTGGATTATCTGATCCAGAATATATCTGATCTACAATATATCTGAGTGTAACTGAGTATCTGCATTGTCTCTGTCTGAACTATCTTGGATATGCACATGTGGTCTAGTCTTCATGGTCAAGGTTTTTTGAATGGTTTAGTCTACATTGCCTCCTCTGGCTTCCACTCAAATACGCCCTCCTGATATTTCCCTCTTGACTCTGAAATTGTAAAATAAACTACCCTGGGGTCATTAGTTCCTCAGTCCTGTCTGGATGAGAATGGATAAACAAGTAGCAATAGATAGCGTGCATTTCAGCAAGTAGCAACAAACTGAGGTGGGAAGTATAGAACTTCAACTACACTCCTAACTAGACAGTTGTCAGAGATACTCGTACACTGGAAAATGCAGCAGGCTGTAGAAATTACAATTACAGTGACTTTTCATTTTTTGAAGTTTAGTCGTATAAAATCCATTTAACTTGTTAGATGGATTTTTCTCAGCATATCAAAGAAAAAACACCTGTTTGTGTGAGTCTGTCAGGACACTACCTTTTAGTAACTTCCAGAAGCAGTTAGTTTCCTTTTCATGCTGTTAGTGAGTAAAGGTTAAATACAGCTTTCAGTAAAAAGGCTTCTGCTGGCTTGAGTTTGAGGGGGTTGCTCCAGTCCTGGATACCCCTGGATGTATCACAGTATCATTTCTTTCCGTTTCTTCTTGAGTCCTGTGGGAGAATGACAGCAAATTGCTGCCTTAATGTATATGCCTACAAATGTTGCAGGTGACCATAAAATTTTCTCATCTATTTGTAAACCCATTGCTTGTTTCTAAGAGTGCCTATTATTACATACTACAAAGGCTGGTTTTACACCTGAATGGAGAAATATAATCACTTCTCTATTTTAAATCTTTCTGCCTTTAGCTCATCATAGGGCAGTCTGCTCTTATTAGAAAACAAAGGAATAACTGAGTCATTTTAACGCTATTCTCTGCATAGTTCATCTTCATACAATTAATTGACAATCAGTAATTTCTGTTTCTCCATGGGCTTCTAAAATTCTCTACAGGAAATGGCAGCTGTGGTAAAACAAAGTTTGGAGTTTCCCTCCACCCTGATACTGAAAAAACATTACGCTAGTGATTGTAAAGGCAGAGAAGATATGTGAAGATTACATTAACATCACCCAGAGCTACCATCTTCCTCAGCTGGTTCTGGTCTCTGCTATGGAAAAGTACAAAGGGCTCACTGCATTGGAGACTTCTGAGATGTCCTTTCTTCATTGATAGTATTATGTTTTAAGCGTATTTCTCTCCAGAGTGATCTGTACATATAAATCTTTAGGAGAGGATATAACATATAAATCTTTAGGATAGGAGATAAAACCTTCTACTTTTTGCCCCAAAATTGACCATTTCATTTCTCTCTCTCTGTTTTAACAGGAAGTTATTAGAGCTACTCCAGAATAATTTCCTATATGGATACTCTTACTGTAGAACAAGAGTAATTTTTTCCAGTGTACTTTAATCCCTAGTTACTGATTTTTCTCAAGAGGAACTTCTGTCTATAGGCAAGCCCTTACACTGAGACCAGAGGCTATCCTTTTTGCATAACAGAGAAGAAATGGATAATGTTCTTCTTCAACACTTTTTTTCCTGCAGTCCCTAATACCATTGCATTTATCCTCTGAAAATTTCCAAATGTGATACGTCATTGACCTGGAAGCAAGGAACACTGATGGTTCTTCTGAACTACCAGTTAATTCCAAGATGATGTACAAGCACACTGTGAAATACCGTGACATGTTTGCCCATTAGACATTTGGGGAAATGTCTAACACCTCTTCTCAGACTAACCCAAATTTAACTCAAGTTAGAAATGAATTGGAGGATTGCTGCTTATGGTGCAATGGCTCTGTTCTGGCTCTTAAAAGTAGATTCCACACTGTAACAGTGCATTTGCAAGAGCATTTTAAGCTTGTGATAAAATACAAACAGAAACTGGTTTATGAACTCGGTGATAAATGTTTTTGCAAAACAACCAGGAGAACAAAATAAGGATAAGTGCACTCTTCATTGGCCTGAAGTGACAAACTCATGAGGTGTGTGGAACATCTACAGGAAAATCAAAGGATGGTAAAGTGTGTGAGGCCAAAATCATCTTTTGCTGTAAACTTTGCGTCCATGCAGAGCCTGTAACATCAGAGGTTGGGGCCTCTGTGTGGAATAGCGTAATAAGAATAGCGTGTGGATGCTTAACTCACAGCAAAATCCTGAATAGCTTTAAATGACAATGCAAGATACAGGTTATCAATAAATTATTGATCTTTAGATTCCTCTCTGCAGCTCAGTATTCCCATACACTGAGCACCTGAGCTTCTATCAGCAGGGAAAATAAGGACACTCAACATTTAGAGGAGTGCTTGTGCTTTACAGTGTCAAAGAGGAGAACCACTGTTTACAGAGTAGTGAATTTAATTTGTGCTTTGGCTTTGAAAATAAATGATATTGTCTTTTTCAGAAACAGTGTCGTCTCCCCTGTCATAGATGTCATAGACTGGAAGACTTTTCAGTACTATCACTCTGTGGGCCTGCATCGAGGTGTTTTTGATTGGAAACTAGATTTTCATTGGGAACCAATGCCAGAGCGTGAAGAGAAGGTACGACAGTCTCCCGTCAGCCCCATCAGGTAACAGTCCATCAGCCAATATGCCTCCACTCAGCTCAGCAGCAAAACTGTACCATTTGGGTCATCTTCCAGCTTCCAGAAGAGAGACATGGTTACTTGCATATGCTTGGTCAACATTTTTTGAAGGGATCGGTTTTTGGTTTACACTGAGTTTGTTTGGCCTTTAGTAATCATTCTAACTAGGTTGCAGTCATACTTTCAACATGACAAATATTTTCCACACATTGACACAACTAGTACACAACCTGACCAGACAAGGTAAAGCAAAAGATGGATCATACAGAGTTAAAAGAGATGTCTTCACCATGATCTGTTTGTCTGTTGTTGTGGGTGTACATGTGTGTAACGTTTCCCACTGTTCTGAGCCTTATTTGGTAATTCAGCTCTTGGCTCCCTTGCCCAGGCAAATCCTAGAATTAGGTTCCAGTTGTTCTTTCTTTTGGTTAGATAATCAATTAATTCAAGCTTATATGGAGTAGTATTCAATCATTTTGTAATACTACCTCTGTGGAAATGGTGGGATTTTCACCATTCACATAATTCCCTATCCAAAACTCAAGGTGTTTACTTCCAAACTGTTTTCTACACAGGAGTCCTGTAGTAGCTGGTGCAGTGGTGGCCGTGGATCGACATTACTTCCAAAACACTGGAGCTTATGATTCTGACATGACCATGTGGGGAGCAGAAAATCTGGAGCTATCTATAAGGGTAAGAACCTTAATTAAAACATCAAGCTGTGGTAATAACTATCGGGCTTTTAAGGAACCTGAATGAAAAGGCAAGAAGCAATTTATAAAAGCAGTTAACTGCAGAACTTGGGGTATGGAGATTATCACTTTCCTCGCAGAAATCTATCCCCACGCTCCGTGATCTGTCAGGACTATACAAGAACATGCAGCTGCTGTGAGTTAGGAGCATTATGTCAGGAGAAGGAAGTTTCACTGGCTATCACTATCTGCCTGAGGACAGAGTCACTGGTTTCAGCACCTTTTGAAAGCTGCCGCTTCTTTTTTAGCATATAACATGCACCAAGGGGAGAGTAGCTTTATTTCTTTGCGTAGTTTTAATACCAAATTGTTTATATAAAATTGTTTGCATTGATTTTTGCTGAATACAAAGAATAACTGATATTAAAAAGCAATGAAAATTGCAGACACAAAGGGTATAGAGTCTTTAATGTGCCAGACAAAAGAAGGTGTGGCCCCAGGTCTCTTCACTGCACTATTTGTGCACAGAAAAACATAAAAGCATATAAATAAGCATACTGGGTCAAATCAAAGGTCTGTCTTGCCCAGTATCTTCTCTGTGTCTCTGTGTCTGTGGGGAACAGTGTATGAAGAAACACATAATAATGCTCTTGCTGTTTCCAGCAATGTGCAGATTAGGATTTCCTGAGGCAGAGTCTGTAGTAAAGGAGCTTCTCCTTTTTAGATAAAGGTAATCTAAATAAGGTAATCTCTTTTTGTGCTTTCACCCGTGTTTCAGACCTGGCTCTGTGGTGGCTCTGTAGAAGTTATTCCATGCTCCCGAGTTGGGCATGTCTATCGAAATCACTTTCCCCGTGCTTTCTCCTATGAAGAGGCCATTGTGAGGAACAAAATCCGAATAGCAGAGACCTGGCTGGGCTCTTTTAAAGAGAACTTCTACAAGCACGACACAGTGGCTTTCTTAATCAGCAAGGTAAACACATCTGTAGTGGTTTGTTTCTGAGAGAAGGAGTGTGTGTTGAGGTAGGTGAAGGCGGTGGCATAGGGGTGGGGGTGTCTGTGTGCAGTCAAACATTCAATGTGCATGGTGCTGGGGATAGTCTTTTTATGAAACATTCCAGTGGAAGAGCTGTCAGATCAGGAAGGAAAGAGAGAAACTTGTGCCTAGGAGTTGTTTGCTGAAGTTATCAAATCTCTTAGAGTATGACTCCTTTTCCAAATGACTCCTTCTTCAGCTTGCCTAACAAGCTGTGATTTATTTTTCCGCCGATAGTACATGGAAGGTTGCAGTGCCTCTGAAGTGGAAGCTAGTAGCACTGTGTGCTCAAAGGGCCCTCCTAGAGGATTCATTCTTTGTTACTAAAGGTCTTCCTCCTGTGATTCATGAGGATATGCAGTAATAGTCACGGGCATTTGGCAAAGCGTGGTGTCTCTCCTACTGGAAGGGAACATATCTGAGTGGTCTAGTGACAAAAAAGATGATTTTTTCTCCTGAACTGACAGATGTCCCGGAGCAACTGTCTGTGACTGAGAACGTCAGATCTCAACATAGCCACTATTTACAAGTTAATTTTTCGTTAGAAACATCGCACAGGCAGCAGTCCGACCTCCAGGGATTTGGATTCCCAGCAGCCTGTACGCTGAGACAGGCTTGCAGCCAGGTGTGTGGCGTAGCCCTGGCATGCGGCCACACTTGAACTGTCTACAGCCTACACACCATTCAACAACTACAGAACCGCCACACTTGTTTTGAAGCCACTGTATAATCCATTGCAGATCAGGATCAGTCAAAGGACTGTATATCCCGTGTATTACAAACCAGTGGATGTTTGTTTATTGGGAGTCATGCGGCTGTGGTTAATGTCATTAATGTTTTTAATGTTAAGTTTTTAATAATGTGAAGTTGTTAATATTGCTGCAGTTCTCAGGAATTCTCTGGCTCCAATACCTTTTCTTGCAATGATATCCTCTCCTACAAGGCAGTGGACAAACTTGTGAGCAGTTGTGAATGAAAACATGTCATTCATCTTGTTCATTTAACAATGCCATACTTTTAAGAAGAATAACATTCACTGAAAACAGTTCGGCAGAGCATGGGTAGGTGCTGTGCAACGTTTCCCATTCAGTTTTGCTCTTGCATTTCAGTCCTGCATGCCTCAGCCATTGCAGTGCTGGCCATTGTCTCAGACAGCCAGATCCAGCAGGAGCTGTACTGTAGTGGGGAGACGAAAAGGGCTGTGCGTTGGCGTGGCTTCTTTGCTGTCACCTAGTCTGACCTCCTTACGCTCCACTCGTGGATCTGCCTCTCCAGTCAGCCTGCTGTGCTAATCCTAGAGTCTGAAACTATCGTGTTTCTTTTTTTATTCTAAAAAGCTTCTCCCTCCTTGTCTGTGTTGTAGGTTTGAACTCCACTGGCCAGAAGTTTGTCAATTGACTCACAAGGGTTACAGCCATGTCACTGAAAGGAGGACACTAGGCCAAGTCTTTTAAGATGGGCAGTTAGGTCCTTAAATCATTTAATAATTTCCTGAAGGCCTTTCTTGTCAACTCAGAAGCAATTTTCTGTACTAAAAGCTACAACCACCAATGATACAGTTTACTAGCTGTAAGCACCATGACCTTTTGCCTGAGACTTTATTTCAGCCAGAATACTTTTAGTACTTCTAAGTATGATGCTCCTTCAAATGATCAATTTTACGATCTCTGTGCTCAGCATACCATAGCATAAAAGGCCCTTTTCTCTCTTCCTTTCTTTCACAGCCAATATTTTCAGTATGTAAGTGCAGCGGGGTGTTATTGAAAAGGCACAAGCAAGCAATGACATTATTGCTGCTCAGCTGCAGATGGGTCCTGCGGGGATTTATCGCACTGAGGGGGTGAGCGGAGCCACCTATTGGCCACTACAAAAATGTCCGTGAGCCTTCACCGCCCACATTGCCCACTGCAGAAAATAACTAGTGACACCCGTTTAGGTTGCTTTATGAGCCTTCACATTTTATGGTCTGAACCGCATCCTGCACGGGATGCCTGTGGTGTGAGCATTAATGCAGATGAATAAGGCTCTTCCCAGCGCTCTACTATTTCAGCCACCGTCTCTTTTTCTCCTTTTCTTGTGTGGTTTGTTTATTTAATTTACAAGCACGGTTTCCTTTCAAATTGGTTTACAGGGATAATGACTTTCTTTACATTTTTTACACCATTTATTCGGCATCAAATGCAGGCTGTAACTAGTACAACAAAATGAGATTTACTGCCATCGCCTTCTTCAGCCAAAGCAGAGTCTCGTGAGAAACATCTCTTTTTAGGGGAAGCATTTTACTTCTCTATTTCCCTTTTCCAAGAAAACCTCTTGGGGACAGGTTTGTTTGGTGCTGAATTGCTGAATTTTGTTGTTATGCTTATTAAATCTAAGACTGATACTGAACTATGAGTTTCTCTTTAACGTATTGCAACTGTTGAGCTTTGCCTGTGCAGCTTACAGGGGCTGGCAAACAGTGCCACATGGCATGACTGATCCCTGCCTTTAGAAACTGATACCTTTCCCTTCATCTCCAAGGCCCTTCATTTGTCAGTGTTTTCCAGGCATGTCACAAAGTCCTTTTTTCTTTCTTATGGATGCAGAGAAATAGCTGGTTTGAGGAAAAGTTATTTACAGGCAATTCTTTGCTTTTGTTACCAATTTTAATTTCTGACGTAGGAATCCAAAACTGCATTTTTAAAAAGTAGAAACGTGAAGGGGGAGATCTACTGCTGGCAAGAATGAGGAGAGAGACTCTTAAGAGTGGTGAGATATTTTTAGTATTTGGGCACTGAGAGATTTAGAAAAGTGTTTTGTGTGGTTTTGAAACTGAAGGATTAGACACTTACCTGCTTAGAGGTTTTCAGAACCCTGTTAGCCATCTTCAGTGCTAAATACCCTGAAATAGTCAGACTGTCAGTCCTTTGCAGTGCACATGCCCGTAGCTGCACCAATGGTTGAAGGCACTCGTCTTTTTTCAGAATAGAGTTGCTACCAGGAAGGGTGAGAACTGATATTGTGTGTATATAATTCAAGAAAACACATAAATCATGGAAAAGGTTTTATGCCTTTATAGACGCAAAACACATTCACTTAATAGATTTAGTAAATGTCAGATAATAATGTGATAGACTATGTTTTGGGCTAAATTCTGTCATAACTTATATCCTCTGATCATGGAGGACTGACAATAACTGGGTAATTTGGGCTGTTAAAGGCCAGGAAATTGAATTTTGATCAGCGGGCCAAATTCTATACTGAATGATAACCTAATAAAATCCCACTGATTTCAGCACAACAAGTATCAAACTTGGCCCTGACTTTTTTAATTAAAAAGATGACAAAGACGGACTTATCTTGCAGTATAATAATGATTTTTAGAGGAAATACTTATTTTCACAGTATATGCTACTTCTGAAACATTTACTTCCATCACAATGCCAGACTATTTTAGCACAAAGTTGAAGGAAGGCTATAGCTGGTCCTCCTCCTTTGCGTACTCATGAGAGATATATATCAATATCTATAACATGCAGGATAGAAGAGGTGGTAGAAATAATTCCTGTGTAGTCATTTTCACTTCTAGCATCTCTAACACAAATACACTAGTAGCCTTGTTGTCCCTATGCTTTCTCCATAAAGGCAGAGAAGCCAGACTGCAGTGAGCGCCTTCAGCTACAGAAGAGACTGGGCTGTAGAGATTTCCAGTGGTTTGTATCAAATGTGTACCCTGAACTCTCCCAACCTAAAGACACACCAAGATTTTCTGGCAAGGTAAGAGAAAACATACTATAAAGAATGATGAGTGGTTTTGCATTGTTCAAAGACCCCAGTATCGCTTCCATGTACTAAGTACTCAGTAAGCATACAGTAAGAGGCTGTTCCTCCTTTGAAGCGTTTATTGTCCAAAACAAACAATGCAACAAGGATGGGAGGAGAAAGAAAAGGACAGAAGAGACAAACAGCTCCAAATTCTCACATGAACGTAGAAAGCCAGCCAGAAACTGAACCCAGGTTGTCTGACTGTTCAGTGTCACAGCTCAGAGGATCCTAACCTTAGGTTCTTTAGGTGCCATTAGTAAAGGAAAAGAATTGTGTTGCCTCATGTAGTTGGCAATCACAACAGCAGCTGAGATATCTCTGTGCTGACCCATGTGAATGAAGAGAAAAAAGCATTTCTTCAGTCCTGCACTTCCCCCAAGGGCAGAGGTGGTAGCAATAGCAGTTTCTTGGCTGACTGTGTACAGGAGGCAATATTCTCAATGTTTTTTTTTAAATCACATAAGTTGATAATTATGATTCATTAAAATATGAATGTATTCCAGGCAGCCTTACTGGAAGGGATTTTCCCCCAACAAGGCAACAAGGTCCACTAATTAAGTCACACTCTGGTATCTGTAGCCAGATTTTACTGTGTCCTTTTACTGTTTTGTCTGTTCTTCATTATCAAAGTTTGCTTGAGAAGAGCGTAAGAACTGAGTGTGGATCACAGGAATTGTCACATGTTTTTTTCTTCTGGTATATCTTGGGTTTTTTTCTGTCTACACTGTCCAGTTGAAGTGCAATTTTCCATTAGCATAAAAATTTTGACAGATTTCTTTTAACTATCATAATAGTTAAAACCAGAAGTGGGTATCTCAAACTTAAACAAAACTCACTGGGTAACACTGACCTTTGGTGAGACTCTGCCTTTTATATCAGATCAGTTTGCAAGATCAACATGCAAGATCTAGCCTGAATTATGAGCAAAACCATATATCATAAAGGGATACAATCACGAAAAAGTTAGCTGAAGGATTTTTTTTTTTGTATCTGATTGTGCTTTATTTCAGTATAAACCTTTACTTACAGCTTTACAATACTGGTGTTGGCTTCTGTGCAGATTACAGACCTGGAAGAGCCGTTGCAGAAGGCTCTATCGAACTCTCCCCTTGCAGTGACAGTCTCACCCAGGTATTGTATACTTGAAGTATATAGGCACTGTATCAGATCTAGGGAACCATCCAGAAGACAGTCACTCCAACATGTAAATGGCTGGGTTGACATTAACGGAAATACTGATGTGTTCAGAATTAGGCATGTGCTAAGGCGATGATGCCCACTCTTCTGCAGCTGAGTGTCATTGGAAAAATGGCAATGTTCCATGTGTCACTGAGGCCAGATACCCACACTTTGCTCCAGCAGACATCATTAAGTGCCTATTTGTTAGTATATTTGGTAGTGTCTGGAGAACAGAAAATATATAACAATTCTAGAATAATGGGGATGGGTTCCCCCATTAGTGCCTAAACTGCAGTCAAAGACAGGAGGGAAATTCATGTAGACTACCAAGCTGGCATTAGACTAGCAAGTTCATGCATTAAGAGAAGCCAAACCAATACAGACCGACTGCAGATATTTACTGCAAGTCCCAAGCAAGTTTTGCTGCTCACACTGAGTTCAGGGTGAGCTGTAGGCACATTTCTAACTGCAATGTGTGCGGACATTGTCAGAAACACCCTTCTGTTCAAATATTTATTAAACTAGAAAATTTTATTATAGGATGGGTTTACTTTATACATAATTACAGTCCACAAAGCCTTTCCTTAAGTAAATCGTTATGCCAGAATTAGCTAGCAGGGAAGATTGCTTTGCAGGGTCAAGGCTGTTGGGTCTCCGTCACTCACGTTTGGGTTGCATCTTAAGAAACACATACAGGAAATTATTTTTGGAATTAGCATTTAAAAATTAATTGGGATGTCCTTCCATCGTTGTTCAAACAAACCCTTCCTTTTCCAGCACTTTGAATATAACAGCATGAAGGAAATCCGGCTTGGTTCTGCTCCGCTGTTTTGCTTTGATGTCAGACACGGGAAGGTTATCCCTCAAAACTGTACACAGGAGACAGACAACAGCCACCAGCACTGGGATGTCCAGGAGGTCAGTAGTGACTCTGCTGTGAGGGGAAGGCAGCTGATGGTGACTGTGGGATCACTGGGTGATTGACAGGATTCTTGTGTGGGGAAGGGATGAGGTATTTGAAGGGCAAGTTTCACTTCTATACCATTTTCACCCAGGAAATTTAGGATGCCTCTTGCCCATTTACAGTCGATGTGAAATAAATTTAGTTAAAAAATACAAATTACAGGAATCCTACCTAAATTCATATGTCCTTGTTTTAACTGTTTGTCTTACTGGCCTTATAGGAATAGAATCAGAATCAGTGGTTGTGAAAATAAGAGCAGGGCAAATCTTTGCCCACTTCTTTTGGATAGAGCAAGGGTTTGGCAATCCTGAACCCTCCTAAATGACAGCCCTTTGGGAGTGAGGGAAACATTAAAATTCCTCCTGCATTGTAAGAGAAGAACAAACTTCCTATTAGAGGAATTCGGTATTATTCAGTGGACTTCACCCAGCAGAGCAGGAACTCCTCTACAAGGCTGAAAAATGTCATGCTCTAGGACAGCCTGGGAAAAGAGCAGTTACTGTAGTTGCAGGGATGCTGCAATCCTCTGGTACAGTTCCTACTGTAATTTGTTTTGATTCCTAAGGGAAGCACTAGTCCTTTTGAAATTTTGTGGCCTGTAGTACTGTAGTTGATGCTGATGTTAACCTGTACCCGTACGAAACAAATAGTGGTGGAAAAGAGATTTATTGAATTCTGCACCTACTAATCTTGTCAGCTTTGAAAGGAATTATGAATATTCACCATGCTCTGGGGTCAAAGCTAAACCTAGTCGTTATGTTTCAAAAATTTTGAACAACCAGTCATTACTGGTGATCTATTGTATTTAAAAAGTTTCAGAAACATGGCCCAGCTTTTACTGGAAATCTCTTATTTTTAATTTGTTCTTTTTTTCCCTTCTTCTCTCATCTTGTAGAATGGAATGATTGTCCATGTCCTTTCTGGCAAATGCATAGAGGCAGCGAAGAGTGAAGATGAGAAGGACTTGGTTTTGTGTGTATGTAACAAGAATGCAAATCAGGTGTGGCAATTTGAACGTTCCCATGTGCTACATCAGAGATGACTCACAGGTCTCTGTGGAGGTCAAGTCTCCAAAATTTAACATTACTTCTGTTGGGATTTAAGATACATTTCCTGCATGGACGAGAAAGATGTTTGTGTTTGCTCTAGCATGCAGGAAAGTTAGGAAAGTCTCTCCTTTGAAAGCCTGGCTCAAATAGTTGCCACCAATTCCTGGTTTATTCAGCTCTAGCTAGAATTTCTATTTATTCTGTGAAGTGGGGAATAAAGATACTGTGAGCATCAATAGATTCTCAACTCTACTATTGCAGAAGACAGTTAAGTTTGCCCTTTGAAGGAAACATGGAAAACTGGCTGCAGACAGCTTGTCTTTAACATATTCGGTGACTTCTGAGGATACAGGAAAACGAGTGTTTGTGAAACTTTAGAAACTGTAAAAGGAAGCCAGCCAAACCAGGATAAGTGTTTAGCCTTGTTTTACAGTGCACTTGACTCATATAAAACAAAGTAGGGTTTGTATGCATAAAAGTAGTAGATGATTTCACATGTAATAGCTAAAATTTAGGTTTCCAACTAGCCTGAGCCAAATTTCTACCCTCTATGAGATTGCATAGAGCATGAATTAGCACTTAATTAGGCACTAACTGCTCTAATTGACTTGGAATACCAACAGCCCTCAGTGTTTGGCACACCTTTCCTTAAATCCTTCGTCCATAGTTTAATTTGGATGGGAGAATGAGACTGAAATATTAACAGCTATTTTTTTGTTATATGAAATTTAAGAACAACTCTTCAGGAAAGTTTTGTGCAATATGGAAGATGATTGAACTAGATTAGAAAGAAGGATACCAACTTCCCTGCTTATTTTGAAATGGAAAGTAACAGTGACATCCATTTGCTCTTATAAAGCTATGGGATGAGCTTATTATTATTCCAGTGACAAAAGTGCTGGCTGAAAACAGCAAATGAAGGGAAACGGCAGGTTTCAACAGTGGCTACCTAGGACGAAAATACTGGTGCCTACTTCCACTTGCTTGCGGCCTGAGTTGTCGTTCACACTGTGAAAGTGAGTAAGTCTTTCACACTGCCAGTTGTAGCCAAGATGATCTTTTAGATTCTTCCTGTCGTGGGTCTCCAAGCTGATCCTCAAAAAACAGTAGCATACAAAATTTTCTAAACGAGCTTCTTCTGCAGAGCCTGCATCCCTGCTGACCTCCTGTCTCTCAAAGAAGTGAATGAGAGTTGAAGCTGGGTAACGAGAATGTTCTCATACAGTATGCACTAGCAAAGCAAACTTCTATCAGTATTTTGTTAGGGCACTTTCAATTTTGGAGTTAAAACCAATAATGATGATACTTTCCAAGAGCCTGCTAAGACAGAAGAACAAAGATTTGGGAGTCTTCCCACATCAGCACCACACCTGATTTATAGTATAAATCAGTCATAACGATATGTATTTATTAAAGGGGAAGGGCATCGTTAATGAAACTTAATTTTTTTTTTGAGATTTTTTTCAAGAGACAGAAAATTGGTTTTTTTGTAAAGTGTACAGCACATTGTTTAAACTTTAGAAAAAGGAAGGAATAACAAAATATTCTTCTCAGAGCCTTCCAGTCACCTGCTCTTGCTAAATCATAATAAATTGGTTTCAAGCATATAAAATTGGTTACAACAGAAGACACGAACAGCATTCTGTGTTGTGTTGTCCAAAACATTTCCCAGTGGGGTCTCTGTTTGCTTTGAGTGCTACAGATTCCACACCATGTTCAGGCATCACTCCAATTACCCTAATTACCACTTACTCTTTCTTTGATAGCATCAGAATCTAATACCATTTGCTGCTGTGTCATTTAAACCTGTGACATTCTTGAAAATGCTTCAACTTGCAGCTGAAAGGATGGTAGCAACTTCTTCCAGAACACCAAGTGATCCCTGATCATTGCCCAAATCTAGGGTTAGAAAAGAGAATTTCTAAAATTGCATAAAAGCTAAGTGAAATGCTGTTTTAGTGACATGTGATTCCTTTATTTTAAATTATAAGTATGCCAGATTTTTTAATTATGTATTATTTATTACATTTTGGACTCTACACTGGGAATATCATTCCTTCAGCATTTAGCTTAATGTTAAAAAAATGTGTATACAAATATGATAATTGATCACAAGTGGGATTTATCAGACAGAAGAATGAAAATATTTTTGGTTTAGAGAGGAAATGTTTGGAATTAAACTTAAGAGATGTGGACATCCTCATCTTATACTGCTTTTTAACATAATGATAAAAACCTAGAAAATAAGGTTTGCTGTAGATATATGTACAATAGGAAAATATGTTACATGATACCTCTTCCAACAACAAAATGAAAATATATGGTTCAGTACCATTTAAAAAACAATTGTTATTATACTTGTTGCTTTTAGTAACAGTGTAAATGTGTGTTTGGTTTCCAAGGGAACTAAACTCCAGAGCACAGGCCAGAAGGGAGCTGCAGTGTGGTCTAGGAGGTCTCAGTATGGGGACAGCCGGGGGACATGGATTGTGGGCCATACCGTGGAGCACACTTCCCTTTAATATACACATAGCCTGTCATTACACAAAAAAACCAAAGGGAGAACATCTATCCCCTGTTTTTCCTAGTTTCCTTCCAGTACGCCTTATAAATGGATTGGTTGGTTGCTATTTCCCCACTGTAGTCATTTACACTTTGCCCCTGTGGTTAGATCCATCAGCTAGACCCTTCTCCTCATGTAGGTTGTACAGGGGCTCAACAAAGGGTGTCTGCTAAGGGTGCTAGAGTGTTTTCCTTGTTTTTGCCCATCTTTCACTCAACACTAGCAGACAGCGATGCTCTGAGCATCACAAAACATGGAATTACTTTTAGCTCTGTATTTAGACAGGGACAACATTTCAGGTTCCTCTAATTCCCATTGACAGGAGAGAAACGTAAGAACAAAATGTTTCAGGCAAGAATGGAGTAGCAGTTTTAACTTTGAAGGCCTCTGAAGTAGGGCCTCAGGCAAGAGCCAAGGAATTCCAGCATAACACAAGTAAACATCTTACAGTCTAACTCCACCTGTTTCTTTGAATTTGGCAACCCGGGCATAATGAATGCTTTGAGCCAAACCCACCCATGAAGCTGAGCTAAGAGGTCAGATTCAAGAACAGGTCACCTTTCGGTTGACAACGCTTACTAAATAGCCTGGTTTATTCCTCTTCCAGCTAGCTGGAAATGGAAGAACATAAAGGCTTGAAGTATTATTCAACTTACTTTTAAACCTAGACCCAGTTGATGCAGTCGGTATTGGCCGAAGTTTGGGGTTTGTCCTGTTAGGTGAGGTGTCATCACTAACGCAGAGAAACAGAATGGCAGCATTTTTCTCCGTGTGTTAACCTGAAGTTTGAACAGGGGGAAGGTTAGAGCAACCTTTATGCTAAATCCTGTAGCACAGAAATGTTCACGGTATCCCTCAGTCCGCGTGTAAGTGCCTCCAGGTCCTCCCTTAGAGATGTTGATTGAGCTGTAATACTGTCTGCTTACTAAAATGCAATAGCTTCCATTACAGAAGGAACGGGGCTATGCTGAGGCAACCAAGACAAAAACAGTAACAGCCTGGATTTTAATAACAGCTGGAAGGTGACATGTGAGTGAGAGCTTTCAGGTTCTGCCTTTGTATCTCATTTTATCTCCAGCAGTTTGATTCAAATTACGAACATATTGGAAGAGAGTAAAAAAGGAGTGTTTTGCAAATACTGGTAACTTCTTGGCTCATGTTTTTAAGCTGTGCAACCTGCACACTTCTGCCTTGAATAAAGTATATCAGTGCACAGTGAAATGTTGTATTTTTATTCCTCTTCATTGTGATACGATTGGCTAATGCCTCTTTTTCCTCATGCTGCAGAATAGCTGGTCTGCAAAGAACCTTGTTGGAAAGCCTCCAGTGGCAATACCTTCATTTCGCCATCACCTAATCGTCTTACAGGAATGTACAGGAGGACTCTGCCTCCACTAACATCTGGGAGGGGGTTTGATTTTATAGTCCTTTGCCATAATTTCTATTGGTTTCAGTGGAAAGGTCTGAATGGGGACTACAGAAGGAGCGTCCCTGGAAAGCATGGTCTCCAGCACACCCTTCAGACAGCTCACAGCTGTTTCTTCACCAGGTGGCTTGGAAGGATGTACTAGAAAAACAATCTGGCTACATGACTTGGGGTAGCAGGCATAGCGTTTTTGCTGTCTTTCTAGCTGCAAATGGTGTTTTTTTGTAAAATGGCTATCCCACGTGGTGATTATTATGCATTAGACACACGGGATTGGATTCACCTCTGTTAACTGCAGCCACCTAAACAGTAGTCACAACTAAGCTAATTGTCTAGGCTTCTTCTACTGGTCAGCAGAGAACACTTCCAGAGGTAACATCTTTCTTTTCAAAGACTAGTATTTAAACAAGAGGGGTGAATCACTATCTAGAGATGCTTGCTTTCTCAACTGATTAGAGAGGGAGTCTTAATGATTAATTTAGATGGCATGTGTAGCTTTTAAACTGGAGTTAGGTAGAAGGAACATCATCCGAAAGGTACCCAGGCCAAAATCCCTTCCAGGAGCCCTTTTTCCGATTCCCCCCAGATCCGGCTTTAGGCACAGATAACAGCCAAGAACAAACTCCGTTGCTATCATCTGCAGTTTCCTCAAATAAGCTTACACCCAGTAGCACTTTTTTTTTCAAGATAGCTTCTTTGTTCACAACTGAGAGACCCCACTGTGTAGGATGCCGTGTTACAGCGTGACCTGGTCCCAAGGGAATAAGAATTTAAATTTTCAGAAAAGTCTCTGTAATATTTTGAAGATGTGAACTCTAATATTAATGATAAATCTTCTGTATCTTTCTGCTGAGTAGGCTAGAAAGTTACAGCAGAATTTTCATGATACAGAAAAGATATATGTGTCAGGATTGTTAGCAAGTTTCTTTTTAGCTTGAACCTAAGTTACATACAGACCAGAATAAAGGCTGAATGCATTACTCAGTTTCTAAGTAGCTACACAAATTACCTTTGTTAAAGTCCATGACTTTTGGTAATACTATCATGATGTTTATTCACACTAACAGTAATTTTTTGTGACAAATTGAGAAGACGGTGAAAATAACCCATTTTTAAAAATATGCATTATATAAAAATACTAAATATATTTTAAAATAATCTGAACTATTTTGTGCAATTATTCAAAAGATTGCTACCACAAATCTCCATTCTTTGCCATATATTTATTAGTCTCTCAGTCTTACAGCCTGACAAAAAATAATCTAATAATGTTATTTATATTGTTATAGGCATAAATGAGCTTTAAAGGATTACATCCTTTGGTATTACGTTTTTCACAGTATTTTTTCTTAACTGCTTAAGTTAGTATCCTGTTAGGTGAAAACTTTTTTTTTACAGTCTCTTTTTCATCATTTAATGCGACATTTACTTGAAAAATTTAATCGCCGATATGAAAGAAAATCAACTTGTACTTTGATGCATCAGGAGTTCATCTCTAAAGATTTTGAACATCAGATATTTATATCTGAGTACAAGCCATTGGGAGGCTGCTTCAAACACAGTGTATTCTGTCAATCACTCTTTATACATGTGGTTTGGGATTACTGAACAAACCAAAAGTGGTCAAAAGCTGTAAGCAAAAGCCTTTAACCCAAAACAGTCCTATGGAGAAGATAGTTCGTTGCATTAGCGTCTTCCTCTTTTCTCTGTCCCTTTTATTAGCGCACACTGCCTGCTTTGCCCGCTTAAGACACCAAGGGCCAAGCAGTGAACAAAGAGACAGTTTCATAATCAGAGTATTTCAAGTGGGCAGATGCATAAAACTCATCACGTGAATTAAAACTAAGCTTTGCAGTAAAATTCTCATTGGCCAAGTTGTGTATCTGAAACACTGGCTTTTTGTCTTCTTATCTAATTTGTGTATGTGTCATACCCACTGAAAACTCATCATCTGTGGTGCCAAGAGCCGTTTTAACTTACAAATCAGTCAACAAATCATATAGCCTGGAAGGCTGCTTAGTCTGACTGAGCAACGAATGCTTCCCAAGTTCATGAAGTTCAGCTGATGGATCACCAGCTGCCATAGCAAGCTCCCGGACGGTGGCCAGAGCTGCTTCTTCAGGGCAGTTTGCCATTGATTCCTTTATTTGCAGAAGCAAAGGAAACATTAATTTCCTAGTGTAACAAACAGCGGTCAGCCTGCAGTGTCTGCGTAGCTACGCACACGTACAACCTCAGGAACGGAGCCTGGTGCCGATGCTAAGGAAATAACTTTTAGTTTTAGATAAACAATGAGCAGTTTCAGCTCCAGTTCCTGCTGTGGGAACGACCTCCTGCGTGCAGCCCGTGACAGCGCTCTTAAGATTCCCTAGTGCCAAGAACAACTCTTACACCAGTGATGACAGGGAAGGGCGAAACAAAATAGGTCTTGACACTGAAAAATAACTTGATAAGCAAAATAAGTACAACGAGACCATAATTTGCTAATTACAAGAAAATATCCATCTTTTCTGAAAAATAGAGTCTTTTGTACATTTTAATTCAACATTAGACATTGTAACATGATGCTCAGGCTTGGCAGAGAGTGGTAATTCCATTTTGCAGAATTTCCAAGGTTTCTGAGTTCGGTTTGGTTCCAGTGTGGAACAAGACCCAGTGTTTCCTTCACTCTCTGAAACAGAGCTGGGATTGTCATTGGAGGCACGATGAGAGAGGTCCCCATCCCAGGCTGCCCACGGCAAGGTGCTGGACTGCCCATGGCAAGATGCCAGGCTCCACTTCCTTGTCACCCCGTCATAAGAAAGAATGTTTTCCTCTGGGATGTATTGCTTTCAACAAGCAAATTTTGATAAAAAATTGTTTTGCTGGAATTTTCTTTCCCAGCTCTAGTGAAAGTGTACATAACAATTACATGCTAGCAAAGATGCAGACTCAGCAGAATGAGGAAAATCAATATTTGATTTTTAACAGAGAGAAAGAATAGAGAAAAGTGTCAAACGGGAAAGCTGAATTTAATTTCAATTCCCAAGTATGTCCATCCATTTCTTTTTACAGCACTGGAGCACTGCAGAACAACCCAACTGGGGTACGACAATAACAGCAGCCTCAGGTTTATGTTGCAAGTCCTGGCTCCTAATGGCATGCCTGGCAGAGAAAGCTTTTCTCTCTGTTTTCACGCATTCGGGCCATTTGCTTTCTCTTTGCTCTCCTCGGCACCTGGGGTGATTATCACGTCTCCCCACCTACAAAAGCAAGCTCTGGAGGGGAAAGGACAAAGCTGCAGTCTGGGGATTAAGGACCCAGAACCCAGTCCTTGAAGCTGTTTCAGGTGGTGGTAGCTGCCCTGCTGTTTAACGTCTTGGCATTTGATTCACTCTTGGTTCCCCGTAGCATTTCACTTGTCAGGTAGATCTGAGCAGCCTCAGAGCCTTCCTCCACAGCTCAACCCTCCCCGCTCTCACTTGGGTGGCATGACAAACTACCTGAGCATCGCCCAAGTGTAAGAAAAGCCTACCTCCCACTCCTCTGGGACATGGCAGGAACACAGGAACATCACTCTGGATCAGAAGCAAAGCTAATCTCTTGAGTCCAACAGTCAGATGCTGTTCCTCCAGTCTGCCTAGTGCTAACCCGTGCTGTCAGCCAACGCACTGAGAGTCAGGTTTCGGGGACCTGACTCTCAGGTCCAACTTCTGAGAATGCTTTAGTGTCAAATACATGGGTACGTTGTGCCTCCTTTCCTTATTATTTTAGGGCGTCCAGTGGCAGAAAAAAAAGGACTTAACATGAAAGCAAGATATGAAATACCAGTATAGCCATGAACTTCAGCCAGTAAGGAATGAATGTCAAAATGCCATTTCTTTAATTAACATTCTGGATTTTCTGCCAGAAGAGTTATCTCATCTTCTTCCTTCTTATACAGGACACTGCAAAAGAATAAACTGAAACGGACCTCTCCCTTTGTGGAGGGAAGTATGCCTTTGTGTTAACCAAGGAAAATTATGGTACACTGATTTAAAAAAAAAGCTATCCTTTCTCCTCCCTGGCACCCCAAAAAACATCCTACTATTCTTCTGAGTACAAGATGTCCAAATCCAGGGCTGCTACTGCATAACTCAATGAAAGACTAAAGTCTGCCAGGAAAATATCCAAGACATAAAATACATTTATAGCTACTGGTGATTGTTATTTTATGCCTGTCAGTAATCTTTTTAGCAAACAGCTATCCTCAATTACTGATATTTCATTATGGGGTTTCAAGGTGACTCTGTAAATGACGGGTTTAACTCCTCATTTTCTGTTTCTCAGTAGGAATACTCTTGGCATGACGAACACTGGAAATGTATAGCATGCCATGAAACTCCATCGCTCCAGATAACCCTCATTTTGACCCTTGACAACAAAAAAACGTTGGTTTTTGTCTGCAGCCCTTAGCCAGATCATTCCACCTGTGCCAGTACCATTAAAATCCCCCACTCTGTGTGGATCTAGTTCTGCCAGGCCAGTGATTTCCCCTTCTGAACTGAGGAGGATATTAAGCTGCAAAAAGGGCAAGAGCAATTTATACCTGCTCCTATACTAGGTCTCATCAGTGCAATTATATTATTAAAAATGTTTAAAACACACCTGCAAAATAAACAGTAAAATGAATAAAACCCCTAGTTGTGGACAAAGTCTACATCCAGCAAGAACATAGGAGAGCCGTATCATTTTTTCTTGGTTTTGGCAGTAGAAAGACAATCCTAATGGAGAACACAGGAGAGCAAATAACAGCAGGAGAAATGGCAGGATGGAGGAGGTTATTTCTCAGACTGTGAGAACGTGCAGGTGGGCATTTGTTCTACTGAGACCAAGATTTCTCTTTTTCTGGCTGGACATGTCAGGAATATGCACAAATCTGTACTTCAGGTTTCCTCCCTGCCCTATTTGAGAGGCTCATCTCGCTTAGCTTTCTGGTTGCTTTCTGCTGGATTGGCTATAATGAAAAAAATGATGGAATTTCCACCAGCAAAATAACTATATTGTGAACTATGGACAGCCTTGGAATTGTCATTTCTTGGCAGTTATGAGCAATGAATTACAATATGCTACATCTGGGGGAAAATACTGGAAAGAGTCTGCATGGTAAAGATCTGGATAGTGCAAGAATGAGCGAAAGTAAACAGTATTTCACATTGATAAAACACACTTGACAGGTTTAAAATACGACAGTCAGCTAAGTAAGAAAGTAGAATATTAAAACCAAGTAGTTTCAGGTTTTCTTAACAGTCATTGTGCCTCCAGGCATGGATGTAGCTCTTCAGATCTCACTAGGCATTTTGCTCCTCAGTTGGTGTTGCACAACCGGTCAGGAGCAGCCAGAGCGTGTGGAACACCGTAGGGGTGTGTTCGGGTGCATCCGATGGTGGGGCCGACAGCCTGACCTCATTTAAAGCAAGTTATGGCAACTGAGGCTGATCCTAATCGGATACCTTACATCTGGATGGTATTGTAACAGAGACTGTGTAACTGCCGAACAAAATAAGTGAATAGAAAGAATCCAGCAGTAATGTACAAAAAAAAGAATCAGACTCATTACTCACTAAGTCCCCTGAAAAATTAAGTTTTGGGGGAATCAAAACTAAGAAAACTTGATATCAGATTGATATCAAGTGCCAGCCTGCATGGAGGGACTGTGCAGGGTCAGAAATACTGTGATATTTTATATTGACTTCTTCAGAATGGAATTATTCATTTCATAAATGCTGAAATGTTTCAATTAACACTTTTGGACCAAACTGATTTTTATGCATTTAAAATTGCTTCCCCTCTCTCTTCCCCATTTTTCAGTTCAGCGAGAGATAAAGAAAAAACAAAACAGGAGCAGGAGCTGATCAAAAGCAGTCACAGAATGTGCCCTGTGGCACTTCGAATACAGCACTGGTCAGGACAGCGTCACGCTCTTAGAAATCAGGGTTTTGTCAGTGGTTCTGCCTCACCCTGAGCCATAACAGCCTCAGACGCGAATGACACCGAAATGCACTTGCCCAGTCTGATCTTTTGGCTGACACAGTGAAACAGCAATCAGACTGAGCCTGAAATATTGATGAGAGAGAGTCACGAGGGGCAGAAAACCCAGAAATTTATTATTTACTGTACATGTCCTTTCCTCTCTGTTCATGAGTAATTCATTTAAATTCTGCCCTTCTGTGGGGTGAAGTGGATCTGAAGTAACATCCCTGAAGCAGCCTGAGTTACTCCAGATTTACGCGGCTGTGGTGGATGGCAGGATCTGCCTCAGAGCATTTTATATTAGCCATGTCTCACAGGGCTCTCGGTGCCTAGAGCTCAGAGTATCCCCCGCCAGTTTAATCTTCACAAGCTGCCCTTGCAAGGCAACCTGCAAGTGTGTTTACAGATCTAGCACAGTAATTTCTTATTCCTCGGGTTGATTAACCTGTCAGAAATGGATCTCTTTCTTCAGACCTCTATTTTTGCAGGTGCTCCTGGTATAATCGCCTCAATTGTACAAAAACGAACTAGACAAAATGTGCAGACGCTTTATTTGGCATGGAAAGAAACCAAGGACATGGCCCTGCTACGGTTGCAAAAATAAAAAGAGTATGGGGAACTTGGCCTTCCTCAATGGAAACTCGACATTTGGGTGGCCCCGCTGCAGCCTGTGTGGGGCTGGCAGTCATTGTCTCTGAATGAAGAGGCTGGCTTAACCTGGATCGCTATCAAATCCTCCCTCTGTGAGACCGTGCATTTGGCAGAGGTACTGACAGAAATTCTCTGGCTGAGAAAGTGCAATCAAATCCTGTTAGGCATAATATCTTGAGAAGGGGGTCTATTAGTTTAAAACGGTGAGAAAGTTTGACTGTGGTTGTTTTCTCCAGTTGCTGATTTATTTGAATTCTCCTTCAGTTATGAAAATCCCATAACTTGAAAAAACTATAAAGGGGAAAAGAAAAAAAAAAGGATTTGCAAGGATCAGAGTGTTTTGTAGAAACCAGATTAAATTCTTCCAGTGTTTATCTTCTATACATCATCCCTCACTGCACAGGGATAACCATGCAGCCCTAACCGCTAGGTTACTTGCTAGGTTTACCAAGCAAGAAACAAATTCTGATTAGTGCCTGGAACAAACAGCTGGCACGGGGAAAAAATCCTCCCTCTCATAAGCAGGAGGAGGTGGGCCCTGTATCAGTGCATCCCCGCCCCCACTGCCCCACTACCCTGCGCTCTCAGTGTGCATACAGAGGAAATCCGCGTAGGAAAGGCTCAGGTATCAGCCCTCTCTCCTACTCACCCTTGCTTCCACAGCAAAACCACCTCTCTAGATTGCTAAGCAGCTTGCAGTGGAGGTGTAGGGGCCACAGAAACATATTCTGATGCCCAAGGCAGGATGCCAGCTTGGTGCTGTCACCTGCTCTCCCTTGGGCCTTATGTCAAGGCATATTAAAAATACAGTCTTGGTTCCAGTTAACAGCAGTGCTTGAACTTCATGAACCATCCCTGGCAGGGAGCATGTTTTGCTGCTTGCCATGTCCTTTTCGCAGTCCTACAACGAGGGGTTGCATTTGCCCGTCAGTGTCCCACTGTGCACCATCCCAGGGTTTGGAAATTTTGCTGTTTGTCTCAACAGGAAACGGATGAAGTTCCCGACTCCACAGCTTTTACTTGCCCAAGGAAAGCTCGCAGGCTCTGACCCCAGGCTGTTTGCAAAGCCTGTCAAAAAACATTTGTGTATGGAGATCGCAGCAGCGAATATCATAGTTAAGGCTAAAAGGCAATTCTATGCCAAGCTCATTCTAGGTCACTAACTTCCTAAGGGTATTCTTCCAAGAAATAGCTTTATCCTGAGTAGTTCTGCAAGAGGAGCAAGACCGTGAGTTACAATTAACCCCTTCTTCAAAAGGAAAAGCAAGAATTCTTCACTCTATCACATTCATCACTCATGATTTATTCAGGATAGGACTTTTTTTTTTTCCCAGGCCAATATTATAAAACAAAGTTACAAGGAAATAGTAGATTTGAATGAAAAAAAAATTCTTTGCCCTTTCAAAAAGGAGGTTATTTTATATGTGCATCTTGGGCAGTATCCACGCTCCTTTTAGAAAAAAAAATACAGTGTATTCAAATTTAAAAGAAAGCTCACACTGAAACACACCAGCAACTCCAGTCAAAGGCCTCACTGCCTGGAAAACTCAGATACCCATCAGGAAAGCCACTGTAGCAAAGACAAAGAAATACAAGAAGCACACAGATGTGTCTTTGAAGAAAGAGATGAAGCCATGGAAGAAGTGCAATATGGCTAATTAAAAAGAACATGGAAGGGAAGTAACAAATTACAAAACTAAACAAATAAAGCCAGCTAAATGATGGGAGGAGAGGAGTATTAACCAGTCTGGGACAGTACTACCAAAATGCATGGAGTTTGCACACCTTCATCAGCTGCCTTTAAAAGGTTGTGGCAGAACAACTACTGAGAAGGACTAGCAGAAAGACCACATGAGCTGATGATAGCTGACTCAGATCATCTTGTCTTCTAAAAGACACATAGGCCATGAGCAAGAATAAGTAGGAGAAAGACATGGTTACTCTGAGGCTCAGATTCTAAAAGATTTTTCCCTTAATTAAACATTAGTCCTAAGATAACGTCAGCCTAGTGCTCAGCAAGTGTCAAAAAAGCACACCAAATATTAAGAATTTTTGGAAAATAGCAGAACAGAGAACAAACATCATTACGCCAATGTACGCATGATGCACTTGTGTCTAGAACTGTGCACAGTTCTTATCTCCCTCTCAAAAATGGTGCAGGAGAGCTGGGCAAGGTTCAGAGAAGGGCAACAGAGACAATCACAGGTATGGAGCAGCTCCTGTGTGGAGAGTGGCTGACTAGACAAGGACTTTACAGGCTGGAAGAAGGAATAACTGAGGGGGGATAAGAAAAAATTCTTAACATTCATCAGTAGGACAGAGAGGAGAGAGCAGAAAACTGTCTCTTCCTATCCAAAGGGTGTCTTCAAATGAACAAGAGAGCAATGGGTTCAAAAAAACCAAAAAGAGTTGTCTCTCTTCACAAAGTGTACTTAAATTGTGTCATTTCTTTCCATGGGATGCAGTGGGTTTTAAGTTGTGACACAGATTCAAAAAGTGATTAGACAATTTCATGGAAATACACACTTATTTGTGCTATTGAACACAAGTGCTTCAGTCTCAAGAAGTCTATGACTTACAAATTGTGCAGTAGGGTATTCTGGGGAAGTATCCCCAAATGCTTGCCCTGGTCATTATTGGACTCTTCATTAGCTGCAGGGCAGTGCTGGAGATGGAGTGCTGGGCTAAGCAGACCCTTGGTCTGAGTTGGGACAGCCAGTTCTTCTGCTCTCATGCACTTACCTGTTTTGCTGCCACAGTTCATCTCAGCCTCTAGGAGAGAAGCGTTCTTTACTGGCTCTGAAATGGCACTCTGACAGGTGGTTTGTCTGTATCTCTGCCTCCAGACTGTTTTCGTATCTAAATTCAAAGTCTGGTTCTCCTTATCAAGCTAAGGGATGTACACCAGAATCCACCAATGTGGTAACACCTCTGCAGTACACTGGTGGTCACAGAAGCCTCTGCATAATATAAAAATTAAAATGTATTCTACCATAATGAGAGAAAAGGTAGGATAATGTAGAGTTCATATTTTATCTACTTCTTTCTATATTTAATTAAATGAAATGTTGATCATAAAATCTGTCACAAGCTACAAAATCAGTTCTAACCTCTGTTATGAAGTGATACAAAATGATAAATTTAAGCTGCAGTATACCTAACTCAGCTGGAGCTCACCAGTCTCATTATTGTCTGGCAGACAAAATAAATACCAGAAGATGTTTGCATTGGCTGTGCATAGGTACACAATTTCCACAGAAAGAAGGAGCAACAGGCCTATGATTAGAAATGAGAACTGTTAAGCAGTATCTTTTTCAATACATTAAAAAAAAACCCCAAACCAAAAACCTCCCTTGAAAAATGTAATTTTTTCCTAGGGAGTGTGGAATAGTTATTCTTCCTAAGATTATATCAGAAACTTATATTTTGTGTAAACAGTGTAGAACTACATAAATGCTCAGAAATGTTGCAGCTATTTAGCGTTCTGATGAACTGGAATAACTTTTATTTGAAATAAGGAACATGTCAAAAAGTTGTTTCCTGACTTGACCAGAAGGACTACAACTGAGACCGAAGTAAAACTATTTGCCATGGAGCAGAAAGCCTGAAGAGGGCACTGAAAGAGTGACTTCTGGGTCAGTGTATTGCCAGCTCCTGTTGATTTTACCCTGAGTCTTGTGATAGTTGCATTTTTCCCTAAAGCAACAGCTTCAGCATTCAAACAGCATGGTAAGAATCTTAGCTTTGATTTAAAAGTAAAAAATGACCACCACACAACAAAAAAGAGAACCTTGGTAGCAAAATGAAAATACGATCCCTAAAAGCTTCAATATGAAAGCATAAATTTTAAATACTTTTTTAATACTACAATTTTAAGATAAACTTAGGATCTTCAGGGGCCCAACTCATAAATTTTGAGAGCTTGGTTTCAGCAACATCAATGAGCTGACTGAAAATCTGTCAGGGAAATGACTCTGAGAAGAAAATGGGACACTGAAAGTTACACTGTATTAACCACACAACAACTGAAAATATGGAAGAGTAAAAAGAAAAGAAAGGCTATTCCTGCCTCAGAGCATATTGGTAGACACTGTGATCAAGGTTTTGGCTCAAAAAAAAAAAAATCCACACACGTAGAGCTCTAAAGAACTCCCTGAGAGCCCCACTTTCTGCTTGACCTGGTTAAAGGGCTAGATTTGCGTGTTGCAGCACATAACCTAATGCAGAAAATACAAATTTGTTGTTCCGTTGGGTTCTGCTTGACCTGGTTAAAGGGCTAGATTTGCGTGTTGCAGCACATAACCTAATGCAGAAAATACAAAAAAACCTAATGCAGAAAATACAAATACAAAAATACAAAAAATAAAAAACCGTTGGGTTTTTTAGAGAGGTAATTCTTACAGTAGCTATGGTGACTGCCTGCCCAGCTGGACGACGGCACTGCCGGATGGGGCAGCTCTGCTGCTGACCGCTGCGCGCACCACCGCCTTTGGAGCGAGCTTCTCTTGGCTGGCTGTGCTCAGCGGCAGGATAAACAGCACGGCAATGATTTTCCACGACACGATGGGAAACCTGTGCTGGACTGGTGAGTTGCCCAGAATTTTGGAGAGGGGAAATGGTATGCAAACAGGTCAAAACAGTGACGGCAAGGGGTGGGAAGGAGTGATGACAGGTCACTTAAGCTTTTACCCTTTCGGTTAGTCCCTTTTGACCCACTTCCTCCCTGACAGCCGGTGACATGTGACATTTCCAGCTTGGCACAGCTTCTGTCAGTTGTTGCCTCTGTCACTTACAAGGTTTGACTAGTTTCAGGGCTGATGAACCCAGCATCTCCATGGTTACACAGGATCCTCTGGATCCTCCCCATCTCCTCCATGCCACGGCTACTACGGAGAGACATTAAGAAATCAGCATTTTAAGTTACCATGAATCAGAATCAAAGCTATGTCCTAACTGAAGGGAAGGCAATCCATAAGGAACTGTGCTGGAGAAAATCATAGCAAATATTTGTTACTATGCTAAATATCTTGATAAATCCTATTTGTAAAAACATTTCAAGAAGTTTTCAGTGTAACAAATACCTACCCTTACAGTTAGCCTGATCTGAACATTAAACTGGAATAGAGGAGAGATGGAAATGGGATATGCGGAAACTGTTTTTCTTAGTGACAATACATAGTTGCCAGTTCACTTTCTGTTTATTTGAAATGAAACAATATCTGCTTCTTGGTAGATAGACTTGGTAATCTAGGTAATGATCTTTATTAAACTGGTGTTCTGCAAAGGTCATTTTTTTTGACTGCTGCTGAGAATCTAAATTAAAAATCGTGATGGAGAGAAGAAATGCCAAGGTATTTACATAACGGTCCTTTATGACATTACGACTTCCCCGACACACAGATAAATGGCACAAGTGCAATGGCTGAAATTAGTGGCTTAACAACCTCAACTCTTGGAGGTCCAGGGTCTCTGTCAGGGACTTCAAAACTAATCATGTATGCCACTGATATACAGGCACAATGAGCCAGAAGTACACGACCTTCTCAGCAAGTTTCTTTGAAATGCAAACAAGAATCTGACTGCTCGGAGAAGCTGAGCCTCATTAATGAAGAGCAAATTACCTTCCATTTCTTCCCATAAAATTGTGGCAACAGTCTATTGCTTGTTTTCAATATTACATGGGAGTTTAGTGGTGTTTAACAGAGTTAGCAATTTCAGAGCTTGAATATCTGAAGTTGATGTTGTTCCACCCTCTCTAATCCCTAGTAAATACGACTTACTCTATCAGCGTTCACATGATGCTGTTCTCATCCCATTGGACTCCTCTGTGCAGAGTCAAGGACCTAATCAAATAATCAATCAATTTGCTGGTCAGATACAAACAGCAAGCAAAAGACTTCTTTGTGTCCTACACAATTGCCTTTTCAGAAGACAAGTGAACCATTGGTTTCTAAGAATATGTAATACACAAGTAATGCGTAAGAGGCCCGCATGCTGCGCAAGAGCCTGTGGTGCTGTGAAGAAACCTTGTGACTGAATTCCTGAAGAGGAACATTTCTGATGGGTTACTCAGATTGCCCTGACTGGTGTTTTGGAATTACACAGTACAGAAGAAATTTTGAAAAGCTGTCTGCAATCACTGGAGTCAAAAGCTTCTTAAAAGTTAACAAAACACGAAAGTGGGCAGCTCTTTGGCTTTAGCATCACTGAGCTTTTATGAAGGGTGAACTCGGTTGCTACAGAACTCCACTCCTCTCTGCAGAGCAGAAGGGAAAGCAACAAACCAACAGTGGTTTTTAAACACCTCTTGAATATCTGAAGTTGATGTTGTTCCACCCTCTCTAATCCCTAGTAAATACGACGTACTCTATCAGCGTTCACATGATGCTGTTCTCATCCCATTGGACTCCTCTGTGCAGAGTCAAACACCTCTCTCAGATGCCCAAAAGGCAACAAAAGAGAGATACAGGACATCCATCCTTGTTTTGTCTCAAGACACTGCAACGAGACTTAGTTGAGAGCAATTTACGTGGGCAAATGTGGACACATTCTTTTCTAACAAAGTCAGCCACAACACTTTACTGGAGTTATACTGTAAAAAAGCTCCAGAAAAGCAAATGTAACATATACTTCATTAAAGCTTTGATATATACTATGTAACTAAATAATTTTAATGTGCATATAAATTGCATAATACAACTTGGATCCTATTCCTACTTGGTAAGAATATGCTTATCATGAAACCTTAAGCACTGACAACTGATGTAATAAAATAATTAATTTTGCTAAAATTACTGTTAAAAAAGCCATTACCTGTACCTTAGATGAACAGGGACACTACAGAGAATCACTTCAAAGCTTATATTAGCACATGCCAAGTAAAATTCAATTGATAAACACTTTTTACAACCATGTAGGAATTCAACCATATGGAGTATAGATAATTTTCTATGCCAGTTTCGTAAGTCTTTATGACAGTGCCTTAACTTCATTATAAAATGAAATATGGTCAAATTACTTCTGTAAAATCTATGCACCTTTGGAGATGCTACACCTGGCAATTTACTTTGATGTAATTACTTCAAAGTATACATTCCCTGGTGTTCCATTTGAAACTTACTCTACTTAGCTTTATGTAGAAGACTTGTGGAAAAATCCTCAAGATATTTATGCAGTAGAAATTTGAATAGAAGTTTAAATAGGGTTCCTGTGAATTTGCTTTATAGCATCTATTGATAGACTGAAACCCTTTTTACTAGATAACCTGAAGAAATTCCAGTATCATTACCACAGCAGCAGCAACTCAACCCCTTTGGAAATCATCGTGGCTGGTGCACAAACAGAATAAGCAATGGCCCCTTATAACCATTAGTGCAGTTTTAAATATCTTTATTTAAATAGCCAAAATAAATATTTGAGAAGATACAGCTAACCAAAGTACCGCAGCATTTTTTTGAAGCACAGATTATCGAAGTAGCATGAGTGCCACCTTCTGGTTTAGGCATGAAAACACTTTGGGTTGTGCATTCAAAACTTCTAACTGAAAGGTGCAGATTTTTGGTTTCCCTCCCCCCCCTTTTTTTTTTTTAAATAATTAGAATGTTCATCTTCAACATTCACAGAATGTTGTAAGAACAAAAACAGTTAAACACAAGAATTCAGTAAGACTTGCTTATCTTTAGCGCCTGGAGCAAAATAACTATATAAATGCTGTACAAGTATTTTTTCCCATATTTAACTTCACAGGTGTCAAATCCTAGTAAAACACATGAATGACCGTAATTTTAAATAAATATTCAAATGCAGTGGCTTGTAATACAAGAAGTAGTTTTGGAATCAATGTACTTTGGAGTATATTCTTCCAACTCTTTTCTACCCTAAAAAATTCCTTCTTATTAATTAAGCGAAATGTGTGTATCTCCTGTTGAGGAAATGACAGAACCTAACAAAGGAAGACTGAAAAATTCAGCAAATGTACTACTACAAATGGCACAAAGAACTGCAGCCCATTTTATATTTGCTGCAACAGCCAAATCACAAAGTTGTTGAGAAAATATGGGTAAACTACAATCTACTTTGAGTTCAAGTCCATTTGTACATTAGTAGCTTTGCAGGGGTAAAAAAAGTTTGACTCCTTTTGTTTCATTTCACACAACACCCACAAAAGTACATCATTATTATGTCACAGAATCATTTGATAACAGCTACCAAAGCTGTTTCAAAGCAACTGCAATTAAGAAACAAATTTGCCCCAACTCAAGTGTTGCACCCACTGCAGATATAAATACAACTGCACCTTCTTTGTGCTTATAGTAGTAAAAACAATTTACCAACAGTGTTGGTTCTGGGTCTCTTATTTTTCCCCATATTCAGTATGGGCAGGAAGCATGTGAGCCCACATCTTAGGTGATACTACACTGTCAAAGCTGTAATTCTGTATGGCATCATGTCATATGGACTTCTAAATTTTGTCTCCCAACATTTCACTCCCTATGCTATGTCACACTGACGTACACCCACACATTGCCTGCTTTTCTCCACAGGCTAAGAAGCCATTGCTAGATAAATGTTTTAATTTCACAGCTCCACATACTTCTTCTGTATACTGACTTCCTGTCAATTAGGATCATACTCGTCGAGTCTTCTGGAATATATATGGCAACTTTTAAAATGTATAACCCTTTCGAACAAAACCTATTCACGTGTTGATGTCCCAGCAAATTCTCATTCAAATTATGAAGATAGCCTGTTATTGCACTTGTATCTCACAGCAGCGAGCACTTCCAGGAGGAGGACCATATCTCTTTCCGCAGTTGCCATCCCCATACTTTCTTGTTCTAAAGCAGCAACAGTTCATGTTGTATTCATCAGCACTTAATCAATTCCTTGTTTGTCAAAGGTTCTGCAATGACTTCATCACGCATGAACTGTTCCTAAAGACAGCAAGTAGAGTTTTAGTTGATTTTCATCATTTTTGGATCTCCTCTCCCTCAAAACAAACCAGATAACCATCTTGTTTTCTAGCCTGGGAATAAGTGGTGAGAATCTGTCTCCCAAAACATGAAAGGCGTAACATGCCTACTAGATAAGAAAAACTATTAGACTAGCTGACAGGGCTGCTAGAGTCATAGATATTGTACACTGATATTGTTTCGTCTGTGTTCCACCCCACGCTCACCCAAGCAGGCATATTTTAAACCTCACACACGGCAGGAGAAGCAGACCAGAAAAACAAGAGATGAGGCAGAAGCTGCAGTCACAAACAAAAGGGGCACTAGCTCAGACAACCCTTCCCCATGTTTACCAGGGACTTTTAAAGGCTGCCACTGCGCCTTCCTCAGGGGATGGCAGACCGAAACTCGACTTGGCCGACCGGGCGCCGGGGGCAGCAGGCCGCAACCATGCTCGACAGCCCCCTCCCCGCACCCACCTGGTCGTAAATGACGCGCAGGATCAGGGAGCAGCTAGGGCAGGTGGCCACATCCTCGCCGTTCTCCAGGTCCTCCTGCAACAGCCCCCGGGAAGGAGACAGTCACCGACTCACCGCCTGTCCGACCCACAAACACCCGCGCCCGGCGGAGGCGAGACCGCGGCCTAACGCTGTTTCCCCCCACCGCCTCCTCCCCGCACACCCGCCGTTACCCGCGTGATGAGGAA
>NW_009213575.1:0-958 GCF_000690835.1 Fulmarus glacialis | reverse complement strand
AAAAAAATTCCTGGAAAATATTTGTACCTAACGTGCATACAGTGCAGAGGCATGAATTCAAGGCAGAACATAATTGAGATACTTTCTAGTAATTGCATATTATTCTGGGAATGAAGAAGAAGAGAAGAAAACCCCAAAATAGTTAAAACTTGAGCAGCCTGTGGCATATACCCTGTGATGAGAAGTAAGGTTTACTGCATGTTGTTAACCAGCTGTAGATAGAGGACAGTAACTGCGAAGGAGTTTGAACAAATGGTGACCGATACAGTCATGCACGCACTTGATCAAAGCCGCACCTTTTGCAATTTGAAGTTGTTCTTACTGTTTTTCCCTCTGGATACCAAAAGGCAGGATACCTGAATCTTCTTGGTTTGAGTAGCAGTAAGGTCCAAGTTCTAGTAAGAATTCGGTGAGAGATTTTTTTTAACACTCGATGGGATTGTGGCCAAATTCCATTATTTGGGTAAACAGAGAAAAGCTAGGTTCAGCATCTTCAGTGATTTTTTTACCCCAGACTGCAAATATTCTATATCTGAGAGTTCAGCACAAGAGAGAAAATGCATCTGCAATTTCTGCACACATAACCTGTTCTAATCCAGTTCAGCACAATGCAAGCACTAAAAGGTAAAATTGCAGTTGAGCCTAAGAATACAAACCTGATTTGTGGTATAAGATGACACTTCTAGAAAAAAGGGTTTCAGTATTCATTGCATCATTTAAAGATGCTCTCGTCTGCATCTGTAAAACTGCTGCAGAAGTCCAGAAGGTCCCTTATTAAAACTGGTACGTATCCATTGACCATTAAAGGAAACCTTAAAGCCAAAAACCCCCAAGTTACCCTCAAATAAATGTTCTACCAATATCTGACATCTTAAATTGCTGGAGTTAGGTGACAAAAGCAACAATCATGAGGTGGAAATTCAGATTAGAAAAAAAAAAAAAGAAAAAAAGAGAAACT
>NW_009213574.1:0-11342 GCF_000690835.1 Fulmarus glacialis | reverse complement strand
GGTTAAACCACGACATCTCCATTGATGTATTAGCCAAAGAGAATCCCAGTGTAAAGTCCACACGTGAAAACGTCAGAAAGTAAAAAGGACTATGGGAAATAAGAAAAATAAAGCTGTTTAGTTCAGACCACCAATGTGTCATATGAAAATGTTAATTCTGCAGTGAACACACTTTCATGATACCTAGTTATACCAACCTGGATCAACAGCTCATATAAAGTTGCTTCACTGCAATTAAAATGTGCTGAATTACCTCAGATAAGATTCCGTTCCAAGTGACTAAGAGTTAAACTTCTGCATCAGCTCTGGGAGAGTCAAGTGGCTCAAATCCCATGCACAACATTTCTTATGCAACTAAAGGATGTAAGCAAACTTGTCCAGAGAGCACATGCAGAGTAACAGGCTTCCTCTTCATCCCTAGAATACAAGATCAGGGCCAGACTCAGCAGGGAATAGATTAGTTAGTGATCTTAAGCCCCTGAATGAAACGTCTAGTCTTCTTACAGGTTTATGTCAAATTCTAGCAGGATCACCTCAGTTCCAAGATTCCTTCTGTTCAACGTTAATGAGCCATTAATGAGAACATGGCTTTTTTTCATTGATGTAGTGGTTTGACATGATACTATTGAATCAAAAATGAACCTCCTGGTTCTTAAGTTGTTGTGTTGTTACTGTCACTGACAGTCCTCAGACTTATTTCTGTGGACTAATAAGGATGAAGCATAACAACAGGAGTTAAATAATTGAAAGAATAGTATTTTTAAACAAATGCTAGTACTCTGCAAGACAAGAAATGTACTTTGTGTATGAATAATATAATACCTTTTTTGGGTACTATTATGGATGCAGTATAATTATCAGATAGATCTTGTAAAAAAACATGTTTCACATCATTCTCTATGACTACTAGGGGAAAAATTCTTCAGAAAAGAAAATTACCATGCCATCCTGGGCACTCAATCCCTGTAATTGTGTGCACTCATTCTTGGTTGGGGGAAAGGTGCATGAAGCTGATTAGATATTTTAAAAATGTCTCCTTAACAGTTTTGGTTTGTCAAAAGAGAAGCTTTTCACAAAAACATGTCTGGATGACACTTCTTATAGGCTTTTCATTACTGGAATAGGATTTCTGGTCAAACCTGTAGTGAATGAACAGGAATCCAAGGCAGATGATAGCTTAAAAAGGGTTAGATCACCCCCTTATGAGAACTAAATTCAAGTCCTTGCTTTTTCTAAGTCACAGGATTGATTTATCTTCACTAATTGTGATGTCCTTATTTGACTTTACATTGCCCCAACCTCAGTGTCTTTTGAGGTGAACCATGCATGGGTATATCAGTAGATATTCCAGCATCTTTCATGACTTGATCGTAGAATCATAGAATCGTAGAATCATTAAGGTTGGAAAAGACCTCTAAGACCATCGAGTCCAACCATCAAATCAACACCACCATGCCCACTAAACCATGTCCCTAAGGACCTCATCTACACGTCTTTTAAATAGTTCCAGGGATGGTGACTCAACCCCTTCCCTGGGGAGCCTGTTCCAAGGCCTGACCACTCTTTTAGTAAAGAAGTTTTTCCTAATGTCCAGTCTAAGTAATAATTCAAAATAAAGTAAAATAGATAATTCAAAACCTTCAAGCATGGATACTCTCTTGGGCCACCTGCTTCCCTGAGGAACATCAGCTAATAACAAAATTAGTGCAAGCAGCCATGCTTTTTGGAGACATGCTACCACTTGCTGGCACAAAAGGTCCTCACAAAACCTCAGCTACTGTAAGGTTGTGGACCTTTAAAAGTAGTGGTTTTCCCTCATCCTAAGCCCACTGTTAATCCAGACAGCTTTTTCCCCCTCTCCCAAATGCATATATTTTTCCAGCTGTGGTTACAGTCCCGACCTAGTTTTCCTGTCACCAAATTTTGGATAGGAGACTAGCACTTTGCATTGGGACTTATCATCACGTTTCTTATCATGAGAACACGTGTGAGAGGACCATAGAACAACTATTGGCATGATTCAGTGTTTCACCAAAGTCTGAAGCTATAAGCTAGCATGCACATATAACAGGATATAGAGGACAAACATACTTATTGGTCAGGTACTCTGAGGAATGTTTTTACTGACATGCAGTAGAAGACATTTCACTTGTGTTATGCTGCATACTTCACATAATGTTCAATTCTTGTTTACCCAGAATTTTGTTGCAGGGAATGGGGAGGAGGTGTATAGAGAACAATCAGTAGATACATTTGGAAGAAGTTAATATAGCAACAAACGAACAAATTTTCAAGTTTTATATGCAGAATGATTGAAGATCCATTAAACAAGCAATCAACCTCCTACCCTCCAAATACCAGGAAAGAATATGCTGAATGAATCACAGTACTATTTTGCACAATGAGTTATTACAACCTGTTAGAATGTGGTTTGAAATGTTTTATTTTAAAAATTAGATTTCGGGATAAAAAAAATCAATCCATAAATTCTAGTGTTTAGAAACCAAATCTGGGTCTACATTTTCAAATAACAGGTTTGTGTACTATGTGCTAAGACTTCCTAAGGTTGTATGTTAGGTTATGAAAGTGCAAAATGCTAATTAAAATGCTGAGCTGGAGATCAATGAAGTACTTATATTCAGGCATAAATAAATGTGTAAAATGAAGTTGATGTGAGCAGCCATAAGTTTGGCCTGGTTAGAAGGAGAAAATTACTGAACAGAAGAAAACGTCTACTGAAAAATACTGACAAAGAAACTGCCTGCCAGCCTGGAAGCCATGAGCCCAGGACTAGGCCTGGGAACCAGAAACAACCTTGAAAAGTGCAGCTGGCGTCCTTGAAGTACAGCTGGCATACCTAGAAACTGGAGACATCCTCAGATACCGCCGATAAGCACAAACCCAAGGAACTGTAATGGCAACTTATTGTCTGAAAAAGTGGAAACAGTCTGGAAAAACAAAATGGGTCTGAAAGAACAGAAGACAGCATAATTATAGGTGAAAAATCAAAATTAACAGCATCTATTGGCTGTTCAAAGTGGTGATGTCCTATGCCTTCCTATGTCTTTATAAGAAGGATTTAATTCTTACCCAAAATAGAGCCTCTCCCTGAGAACTTCCTGTGCTGCACACACTTTTCCTTTCCTACACAGGCTAAACTCCCACATAAACTTTCTATGAGATCTTGGGGACGCCCGGCTAGCTCCAGGCCCCGTGACATGGATCACCTCTGAAGTGAGACTCTGCCTGCTGTCTTACCAGTCCCCCTTTGAGCCCACTTTTGGGGTCGGTTCGGTTTGTCCTTCTCACCTCCGGGATTGTTGGGTCCCCCTCTGGGATCAGTTTGTTTTCCCCTCTGGGATGGTTTGGCTCCTTCTGAAATCTGTCTAATTCACTTGATATCAGTACTATATATCCATATAAATAATCTGTCATAAATATATCTGCTGTTACATTGTTGATAAGTTTGCTTTGCTAATGATAAGTCTGTAGTAACCTGCAATAGTATGTACCTTCTTGGTTTTGCTGTTATTCATTGTGGCTATAATATTGATCGGTACTCTTTTACTGATTGCTGACAGTAATTTGTAATAGCTTGATATAGATCAAGAAAATCATAGATATACTTGCTACTGGTGATTTTGTGGTAGTTTACTTGCTAGGGCATGATATATTATATACGCATACATACATACACATGCTGTTTTATAATTTTCCTGTGGTTGATACTACAAGAATTGGAGCGCTAAGAGATCACAAACCATGGAATCCAGGTGTTCTGAGGTTTTATTACAAACCTAAAACTTGAGAAAACTAAATAAAGGGAGGAGGTGTTTGAACTGCTTAATAAACTAAAGCAATTTTAGGGAGACAGAAGGTGAGATGCAAGTTGGCCACAGTGACAATCATATTATAATTTTATCTGTTTTGGGAGTAACAAAATAAAGGATAATATTTTTCTCAAAACAGAGAGGGTTTTAAGCTTTCATAATATTCCAAATTAAATCTCAATATGTAACTAAGGAGACATTTACTTGCATGGAACAAAACTAGAAAAAAGTATTCCTGTTATTTTTTAGAAACTTAAGCTGTCAGTTTTTATGTGTAAAAAGAATACGTACACAAGTTATTACTTGGTAGAGGGATTATCATGAAGGGTGATGGCTGACCTACTGCTCACTGAAATCACTGGTATGTTTCTACTTATATAATGGATTTTAGATTTCACTGTGTGACAACATGACCTCCTGTGGAAATAACTTGTGAAATGGTAGCCTTCTGGAAATACCATTTAAAAAATGCTATTATTCATACTAGTGGTCTGTAACACCATCATATTACTTGGTGCTATTTTGATCTCTCAGAAGTCACTTCTTGGTTAGGACCAACCCCAAATGGAAACATATTTTTCTTCTCTACAGCTTTTTACATATATGGATAAATTATCAGTTTGGGAATCCCTAGAGGCATAAGTAAGTGCCCTGCTTTCTAGCTTCAGCCATATGCTTACCTTAGGCAGCAAAATGTAACTTTTGCACATTGGCTCAAACACAACCACTGTAAATGAAACATCCTACCCTGAGAAAGATAACTGACTCCTAATCAATTTTTAAATTCAGTTTCATTCTGAAATTGGTAGAGGCAACACAGTATTAATAATAATTTATCTCTGTGGTTTTGGCTTTACAAACAGGCTTTATAATGACAAATGAGAATTACTTCAGCAGTGTGAGACTGTAACTCATCAGGCAATACACTAATATTTTGTGTGATTATAAAATATTTATTACAATGGAAATAGAGAGGAAGTGACAGAGAGGGAACATGACATTTGTTTTCAAAATATGCAAATCTTTTTGCAAAATGTCACTTTGAAATAGAAAGAAAATAAACCACAACTAACCTGTTATGTGATCCATATTAAGAGAAAAACAGTTTCAAATTCACTGAGTAATTGTTCTATGACAGAACCAAACTGTTCTAAATGACCACAAAATTCAAAACGTTTCAGCCTGAATTTTTTAGTAAACAAAGCTTGTGTTTGCTAGTTTGCTATTTTGTCCTTCCATTCTTGATTTTGAATTGATGTTCTTTATCCCATAAAAGTGATCACTAGCAATGAATTTTACAGCTTTTACAAGTGAGGCCAGTGGAGAGATTTTAATTGACCCAATCACCCACAAGGAAATGTAGAGATGAGGTCTCATTGTGCTAGTTTTCGTATAGCATAACAGAGTTTAAAAGGCTGGGAAAGCAATAAAGCATAATAAATTGATATAAGGGTGGAAGTGTTTTTCTTTTTAGAAAGTGTTTTATCGCTTGTCTTTTTTTCTTCAAAGCAAGTAAATTAAGCAGTATTAAATGATTCTACCAGTCCTTCCAAAGAAAATGTATGCAAGTGACCTGAGGCAGGGAATAAAAGGAAATATTTCAACCTTATCTGACGGGAAATGGCTGAAGGCAAAAAACAAGGTGATTTTGTATTTGGTAAATATTTAGCCTTTAAATACAAATCCTGCATTTCATCTTTCTTCTCTAACTTTCTCTTTTTCTTCTTATCTGAGAAATAAATATATATCCTACTTCTAATGGTTTGTCTTCCCCTGACAATACATGGCAAGACCAAAGACAACATAAACTGTCAGAGTTAAGAATGTTAAAATGTTGCCAAAAAGCAAACAAACAAAAAAGTCTTCAATAAGGTATGCCGTATGTCATTGGTTAAGCATGTAAGGCTTTCACTTCTTGAAAGTACTGCTTGAAAGTACTGCTAAGAACAACTGTCTTGTTTTTGCTGAGGTAGGTCAGCAGTCACAATTAAAAACACAGTAGTAAATTAAAGTCTCCATTCAGATTATTCTGGACATCAATTTTAACTAATACCAGACTTCCTTCTGTATCTCTGTGCAAAGGGAAAGGAGAATTAGACTGAGCTCTCCTCTTAGACCTGGTTGGGAAATTATTTTTTTTCTCATGACTAATTTTAAAACTTTTTAACTTGATATTTTTTTAGGACACGTGTCAAGAATCTGAAGGCTGAAAATGTTATCTTTTTCAGCTTTTATTTTCAGGAAAAAAATTGTTACCAATTGTTTTTAATAAAAAGTAATTTTGTTCAAAAGCCATTTAAAAAAAATGATTATTTTATGGGAGATTTTCTGTCAATCTTAATTACCATCTGTTAATATATGTGAGACAGTCAGATGCTATGGTAGTTAGTGCCACAGAGATACCTGTAAAGATATGAAGCAATGGGGGACAGAGAAGACGAGTAGAGAGAAAGGCATAGTCAAACAGGGAAAAAAAAAAGGTTTATATATTTTTATACATAAGCATAAAGGTTTTCAGTATTCAAAACCATTCCTGTCACCACATCACAGACAGGAACTGATGGAGGGAGGAGTCTATTATTTCATTATTTGGTAATTCTGTTACAATAACACTAGTAGTATTTCCACACATATAAGGAACGTATAGTCCTATATAGGGGACAGTTTTCTTCATGGGAGGTCCAAGTTTATCACAGAATGAAGAAAGGCTTTAGCACATAGAAATTTTCAGAGACTGGATGCTCCTCTTCAGATTCCCTTTTTCCATCTCAAATAAACAGAATTACTTGCTTTTCATGTGTATGGCACTCTAATCTGTCTCGTTACTTGAATATATAATCACAAGTCCTATATTTCAGTGAACATACAGTTTTTCCTTTTTTACCATTTAAGGGCATGTTCTCTTCTTACAGACAGAGCCATAGGGTTTTGGAATGATTTAGTGAAGATTTACTGTACTTCAGTGGTAGGAAAAGAGAGGTTGGGAAATCATTTCCATAATCTCTTGTACACGGTACTTTATTGCAGCGGAAGCCTCAGTCATATAAGAGCTTTCAGGAAGAGACTTTTTGGCTCTTGACTATACATGGCTACATCTTCCAGTTCCTGAAGGCATGCACAAACTGTGCTCCAAAGCTCATCACAACAGCAAGCACTGGCACACATTGCAGTTCTATTACAATCTGAAGGAGGAATGATATTGGAACAGGCAGAAAAACAGGTTTTCTCTATCCAAGCTGTAAAACCATAGGGGTATATTCTACATGAGAACAACTGCAGAAATGTGTCATAAGATAACAGTTCTAAGGGGACAATCAACAATAACAGCTAATTGTTTAACATAAGCACTACAGAAACAAAACAACCTGCTGTGCTCTCTTCTGCTTTTTTTCAAATAGAAGACCACAGAAGGTGGTTTGAACACTACTAGCTCTACTCACATTTTTAACTATATAAAACTTACATAAACTTATAAAACTATATAAAAATTACATAAAACTCAAATACAAATCAGCACATATTCTGTCATTATAACCAGGAAAAGAAAGAGCTAATAGTGTTATGGCTCTTATGTCAAATGATGTGCCTATCTCATAAGATATAAAGGCTCAAAGGAAATAAATGAATGTTGTATGGATAGTCTAAGTTTCAGGTTGGTAGATGAAACTGAATTCTATCACAGGTTTCAGCCACTATCGTTTCACTCAGCTCTACAGAACAACCACCTGTATATTCAACAGCTCTTGTTTTCCTTAAACCTATTGAGTTAGTAATTATTTCAGATTAGCACGTCACCTAAAATTACTGCTCGATTCCATTTATTTTTTTGACAGAATTTGCCATTAACAATGAATTCTCAGTTTCCTCACTTGCAGAGATTTCCCATTCTACCCACTGATGGAGACTCCATCTTTGTCAACCCCTTTCATTAAAACAGACTTCTGTTAATAACACTGTTTCCCCCCATTCCTTCAAAAAAGCTGCTCTTTTCTGTCATGCACTGGAGCTTTTATTTAGTTTCTCAACTTTTCTTGCTGTTGTTTATGGTGAATTTTGTTCATGTCACCTCTTGCTCGCCTCATATGAGGTTACAAAGCCCAGCTCACAGTTTACGGTGTCCAACAGTTTTTAGTATGACAAAAAGTAAAATAACAGATTTGCACAAATGTGTAGAACAGACGCTCCACAGACTATACAGGACTCCAGTTCCATTGTCTGGTAAGCATAGTGGACCCTGCATCATATTCTTTCTCCTGTAAACTTTAGATTGAGGGAAAGCTTCATCTTTTTCAAAGGTTTTTGACTATTAAAAAAAGTCATGATGAGCGAAACCACCACAGCAATTGTTTAAATGCAGATTTACATATTTATGTGCTCTATTTACAGATAACATATTTGAGTTCCACAGAAGTCATAGTGCATTTTTCTCCTTAAAATCATCCCTCCAAACTTATATTTCAAAGATAATTAAAGCCAAAATGTGACTTTTGCCCTGAAAATTTAAATGCTACCAGCTTGCGATAGAAGGAATAGATCAAATGAAATTGATCTCTGCTAAACAGATGGTCTTATATATGATTCTTTTAACTTTTGAAATATAGAAAAACTCATTAAACTGTTTTGGAGAAAGACAAGATACCACCGCAAGATGTTTGCATTGTTAGAGGGAATTTCTGAAGAGGAATTAGAGCAAAGGGAAGAAGTAAAGCTAAGGTGATAAATAATAAAGCAAAGCTAAGTGGATAAGTAATTGGGAGCAGGGACATTTGTGATACGTGTCAGATGAGGGATGCTGTTAAGCCCTACCTGAGTTTGCAGAGTGTGGATGGACAGAAAGATAAGCACGTGGGACTGAAAGGGCCATATGGGTGGCTAATTTATCCTAGTGTCCTCATTTCCTAGTTCCTGGTAGAAACATGAATCAATAGATGTGTAGAGTAAGAACTGATGAAACATCCCATACCTGCAAAAAACCTCTATTCCGCTGACTCTATAACAAAATATTAAGACCTTTAGCTTTACCATTAAAGAAAAAAAAAAAAAGAGACAGTAAAGCCAGACACTCAAAAAGTTTCCCCTTAGGATTGCCATGATTAGTGTAACTGTTTTCTTATCAGTACTAGTTCAGTCCCTTCCATATGCAGTTTCTAACAAAGAAATAACACTCTGTAGGTAGAAGAACCTACCTGGCTTTTACACTACCCTTTTCTCTCCTCAAAAGTGATGATTGCCAAAAGGCATTCTTAGTTTAGACTTGCCCATTACAGCTTATTTCCATTCAGTTTCTCTTCCTAAGAAAAACATTTGACACAGTATCAGAGAAAAAAAAAAAACAAACAACATTATACAGGACAGTGGGCACTATCTCCAAATCCAAGCTAATGTTCCATCTCACTTGAAAAAACTTCCTATGGACATACTCACAGAATCACAGAATGGTTGGTTTTGGAAGGGACCTCTGAGGTCATGTTGTCCAACCCCCCAGCTCAAGCACAATCGCCTAAGAGCAGGTTGCCCAGGACTATGTCCAGACAGCTTTTGAATATCTCCAAGGATGGAGACTCCACAACGTCCCTGGGCAACTTGTGCCAGGGCTCCATCACCCTCAGTCAAAAAGTGTTTTCTGATGTTCAGACAGAACCTCCTGTGTTTCAGTTTGTGCCTATTTCCTCTCATCCTGGGCACCCTGAGAAGAACCTGGCTCTGTTCTTTTTGCACTCTCCCTTCAGGTATTTGTAAACATTGATGAGATCCCCTCGAGCCTTCTCTTCTCTAGGCTGAACAGTCCCAGCTCTCTCAGGCTTTTCTCATAGGAGAGATGCTCCAGTCCCTTCACTAGCTTTGTGATCCTCCGTTGGACTCTCTCCAGTATGTTCATATCTCTCTTGTACTGGGGAGTCCAGAATTGGACCCAGCACTCCAGGTGTGGCCTCACCAGCACTGAATAGGATCACCTCCCTCGACCTGCTGGTGGGAGGGTAAGTCCCCCTTCCTCCAGGCTTTCCCCCTGGTCTCCAGGGCCTGGGAATCCTGAAGGCCTGTCTTACTACTCAAGGCTGTGGTGAAGAAGGAATTCAGTAGCTCAGCCTTTTCCCTGTCCTGTGTCACTGGGGTCCCTGCCACATTCAGCAGTGGGGCCACATTTTCCCTAGTCTTCCTTTTGTCACTTATGTACTTATAAGAGCCCTTCTTGTTTTGTTTAACATCCCTTACCACATTCAACTCCAGATAGGCTTTGGCTTGCTTAAATTCATCTCTTCATGCTTGGCCAGGGTCTCTCTATTCCTCCAGGTTACCTGTCCCTGTCCACCTTCTGTACACTTCCTTTTTGTGTTTGAGTTGCAGGCAGGTGTTCCAGAAAATTTCACTATTTGAACAGGGATGTTGAGATAAGGGTCACAAATGGGTGTCTTGCTTGGGCTTGTCACATGATGTTTAAATAAATTAAAAAAAAAAAAAAAAAAAATTGAGAGAGAAACATTTCCATAGCCTGAAACACTGAAGAACTATGCTTTTACAGGAAAAGGTTATCAGGTTATATGAGGTATATATGGGCAGGCAGGAATATATGAATTTCATATAGACATTTTCCAAAAAGCTGTAAATCCAGTGCTTTAAGATTAAGTTTAATTAAAATGAGAACTTATACTAAGCCTTTGCTTCTTTCTTTTCTGTCACATTATTCTAATAGCAATCAATGTCCAAGTCAGGGGCATCCACAAGCTAGAAAGAACTTTGAAGTCTGTTTGGAAATGATAAAGGACCTTGGGGAACCCTGAATACAAGTTTCAAGGTCTAGCTTGACCACTTTATGTTATGATGTCTTACAAAGAAAGGTGCCAAACAAGGTGTAGAATGGGTGTGAAATCCCATAGCTTGAAAGACTGAATGAGGATGAAGGAAGAATTATAATAATTTTTTAACCAATGGAATGCAATAATTTTTTCCACCCCTGGGCTATAAACGGAGATGGCTTTGTTTGTGTGGTTTTTATTTAAGTTTGTTAAATGGACAAAAAAAAAAAAAAAAAAAAAAAGAGACGGCTAACCAGTTGCTAGGGCTAAAAATCCACAGATTCAAATTATCCATTTGGGAGTCTGCACTTACTAGGCTGACAGCCATCATATATCCCCCCTCACAAAACTGAAACGTGCTATTTTACCTTGTTGACTTTGTCTTCATGCTCTCATTTTAAGTAACAAGAATGAAGAATAAGAGTATCTACCACATTTTCTCAGCAACAGGCAGGAAGAAAAAGAATCTCTGAACTTTAAAAAATAGTAGTTGGTTCAGGCAGGAGATCTCAGTGACATTTTTATTTAGTATTTCTGATCTACTGCTTGGATAATATTGCTATGTTAGGAATACAGAGAGATTGCGCTTTAAGGTAATGGGAAAAAGTAAGCAAAAGACCTTTAACTGAGTCAAATGAAAAGGTTATTTTGAGGCCTTAACTATAAAAATAAATTATAGTATTTTATAAACACTATAATTTCAATTGTTTAAATAGAA
>NW_009213573.1:0-2325 GCF_000690835.1 Fulmarus glacialis | reverse complement strand
CCAACCCGAACTATTCTATGATTCTATGAAATAAACATCATAAACACCGCTATTCTCTCTTTCCTGTGTTTTAAGTATATGGGCCAGATGTGCCCAACAAAGAGACCCGGTGGGTCAGGAACAGTATAGTTACGAGTACTTCTCCTCCTTTTGCATTCATCGTATGGAAATGCCAAGTATAGCATACGTCAAATAGGTCTATCAGTGGTCATTGCCGCCATATCCAAGGAGTCCAACACTTGAAGAAGTCATCCTGATGGACCACACAGCAGCTGGGGAGCACCATTCTGTTGGTGAATGCTTGTACCTACTTTCTTCTGTTACACCCACAAACTGTAGAAGTAATGGGAAATGTTATAAGCCATGAATTTTTGGTCATATAAATCATAAATTGTTAATACAATTGTGTTTGAACTGTTTAGGCAGAACAATAATATACCAACTAGAATTAATGACAGTGTAAAAGCACTGCATTATATATACAAATGTCAGTGCATGATATTTATGGCATAGCTTGTGGTTTTCATTTTGCTTTGTTTCTACCCCAGAATCAGCTAAATATGCTACCCTAAACCAATAAACTTTCTATGAACATAGTAAAAAGAAATTGGGAGTATTATGATGTATAGACTCTGCAGTTGCATCTGCAGGTTTGAAACAATCAGGTCAGGGTTATAGAGTTCTTTAAACCAATAGAAAAAGTCCTTCATCCTACTATAAAAGGGTTTTACAAAACTAAAAATTAGGAGGAAAAAAGATTGGCTTTAAAACTGGTGTGTCTATGAGGGCATAATTAAAGTTGTTTGTTTGATTTTGTGTTTATATAGCTGTAACTTAAAACTCTAGGTTATTTCCAAGTTTAACAAAAATAGTAATTTTTCTGGTTTTATAAAACATTTGTTTGTTTTAAAGCGCAATGGTCTTTTAAGCCTTTTTTCCTTCCTCAGTTTCTGTGTGCATACTCTAAGTTTCCAATTAAATTTTGTTTAGAGATATATATTTTGCATATTTTTAAATATAACATAACTTACCAAATCCTAGTGTAGACCATTGTATTTATGTTGGGTTTGTGGTTCACTGCCCTCATGTATCATCACAGAAAGCTCAAGTCTCTAAGTAATATCTTTGTCCCCATGGAGATACAGATTTTTCATAAACTCCTTCTTCTTCTTGTTTAATTTTTTGGCTTAGAGTTGACTCTTCTGACTAATCTGGTTTCTTGGTCAAAAGCTAGAGATTGTTTTTTTAAAATAAATATGGCAACTACTATTTCAGATTGTAATTGGACAGTCTGAAAGAACACAATTTCTATCTGTAAACATGATTTACAAGAGCACTACTGCTGCACACTTTATAATCCTTACAAAACTGTCTTACAAATGTTAGCTTTCAAAGTTACTTCCCTCTTAAACAGAAAAAAAGAGAATATTTCATGGAAATTTGTACTCATAAAACATGATAAAGCAGCAATGCAAAGATTGTTTTCTGTGTCATAATTACGCAGAATCATATTTATTTCATAATAAATATAAAATACTACTTACTACTTTACTTTAGCTATGCTGTACCATTATTTCAAGACTGCATGATGTTCGACTGCTTTGAAAGAAGAACCACTGACCCGTAAAGATCCAGCTGTGTTTATATATTTGAATAAGCCAAGGAATTTGTGCTGCTGCAATAAATTAAAATTACGTTTCACGCTTGTTTGTTATTTATTTTTTAAACAGTACATACACAATGATTTCTTTTTTCCATGTTGGTCATTTGTTTATGTTGGCAAATACCATGCAGCTTATACACTTTGCTTGATAGCTGGAGTACCAGGCTACCACATAAGATGACTAGAAAAGAGTTCAATCAGATGACCAGCCATAGAAAGACTTCCTGTCTTTGAGAATCCTAAGGCAGCCCTATATATAATCCTTCTACAGTCACTTTTTTCCTGTCCTTAACTAAAGTTTAAGACAAAATAGCCCCTAACAGCAATGTCTTCAAAAGGTTTTTGAAATCAGTGAAGATTAATCAGTTACATAAACCCTAATGACAGAGTAATTCACTATCCACTTCAGTTACTGAGAAACTCCTCAGTCAACATGTAACACATAATCAAATAATTTTCCATACTATAAAGCATTCCAACACTGTAAACTGTTGATCAAGACCTGCTAGGCAGTAAATGTTTTGGGGTTTACTATATTTATTTTGATTATCTGCTTAATTTTTATTCTAACATACCATTTGAACTTCTGTATTTTCAGTCTTTACAATTTTGGTAACCGGAATTCTCCAAATCTTGAGAAGAAAGTGTTGCCTTCGTAAGGC
>NW_009213572.1:6311-28108 GCF_000690835.1 Fulmarus glacialis | reverse complement strand
AAAAAAACATATATATATAATCTTTTTCTTTTCTTTTTTAACAAAAGAAAGAAACACCAGGTGCTTTTTCCCCTTTGTTGGTTGTTGGGGTTTTTTTTTTTTCCTTTTTTTTTGGGATAGAAACAAAAAGGTGAGATCTTTAATTTGGGGGGGAGAGACCCTTCATGAAAAAAGGAAACAAAAACAAAAAACAAAACCACAGAAAACTTGCAGTTGTCCCTAGTTCTGTTAGAATGTTCTTGGTCATCTCCAAAGAGATAATTTGTTCTACCCATGACTTTTGCCTGAAAAAAAAGAACAAAAAACAAAAAAAATTGCAAACAAACAAAAAGAGAAAAAAACCAATCTACTTAGTTGTCTTTGTGTCTTCTAAGCATTGGGGATAACGTTCTACTAAGCATGGCTGTTACACTTGTATATATATATTGAGCCTTGACAGGCCTATGATGTAAAACAATTGTATTGATGGTGGTTTAACTCTTTTTTTTTTGCTTAATTTTTACAGTTACATTCAGCTGTTAGATAAGCAGGAAAAATAGTTTGCTGGCTAGTTCTACTCATTTATGTTAGCTTTAATGCACATTTTTAAAAGAACCACGGTCTTGTTTTAACTACCTGCTAGATATAAGTAATACAGAGGTGCTGGCATGCTTTACAGTACCTGATCTGATACAGTTTTTTTGTCTTGTACTATTACATAAATCCAGTCATGCACTTTTTCGTACACTACAAGGGGATGTGTAATAATATCCATGCTTTTTTTTCTTAAACTATTGCCATATTTTCAGTAAGTGTCTTTAAAAAAATACACTTAGATAAAAGTGGTCTGGTCAGTATGAGGGCATGAATGCCAAACAAAGAGTATTAGTGTTTAGTGTTAATACAAAAGTGCCAACTTTGCACACGTTTTGAAAAAAGAAAATGTAGTTATTCACCATAGCCACAGTTGTAGTTTTTGGACTACAGAAAAAAATACTGGGGAGGGAAAAGGGGTAAAGTGAAATACAGAATCCTTGGTGCTTTTTTCAAGTGCCAATTATTACTAGAAACAATAGTGCATCCTTATTCCTTATGTACTACATTACATAAAAGAAGAAAAAACAGAATTGTGTCATGTGAATCAGTGGAAACTTTTTTTTTGTCAAACATGCATAATATTTGGGGATATAAATGCTGATACTACTTGTCACAGAACAAAGATGAATATAATTTTGTGTGCTTCTTACTATGGCCTGGATTTTTTGTGGTGTTTTAAAAAAAAAAAGGAACAGGGAAATAATGTTAACTATGTTGTTCTGTAAAGTTGTCTTTTTTGCAATGGAAAGTGCTGTAGTATGATTAAGGCATGTTTTATAGAAGCAATCAAAAGAAATTAATGGCAGAAGCACTTAGAAGCTCTGAAAACATATGCTGGACTTTTTATTCGGTAACTTTCCCTTTGGATAAAATTAGAGGCCAGAAAAAAAGGATCTCTAGTTGTGTTAATGTTTTGTGTTTCACCCACATGGTTTGTCAGAAAATAGTGAAAGTCCAAGAAAGATAGCGAGCAAGAAAACGAGCATGAACAGGAGAGGAAGAAGGAGCAAGCAGTTGAGAAAGGCAGAGAGGAGAGGCTGTCCTCTGAATCTTTTTTGTTTCCAGTGTTTACACATGTTGCTTGAGCTGGTAAACCACACTGGCAGCCTGAGTTACCACAACATACTGACTGAGTGATGGTATTTACTTAAGTTCAGTCTACAGCCAAAACCATTAGGGTGTGTGTTGTAGACTCTTTTCTTTACAAAAACAATAACAGTAACAAAAGCAAAAACAAACAAACAAACAAACGAAAACCCAAGGGATATTTCAGCGTACAATAAAATATTCCTTCAGTGAGAATGTGTTCCTTTTCTGTATTTACTGACCCAGAACATTATTCTTCTTAGCCAAGAGTCAGAAATGCTCCATTGTTTCAGCTTGTCGTTGTTTTGATTTGCTGTGCATTTTGATTATTCTTACCTTTATGTCCACTTGAGTACTTAACTCCAGTTACATTTTTTAGAGGAAACTCTTAATATGGATTTCCTCTTTTATAGTACTCTTTATGCATTTCAGTATTCTTGTTTCCAAAAGTAGGAATCAATAGCTAATTGATATTAATAGTATTTCCAGTTGTAGAAAATAAAAGAAAAAATCTTTCTAAATTAATTTCACTATGTTCCTATGGGTTACAAGCCTCTGATCATTTTCAAATTCTGTACACTGATGAAGCCCTGAAAATATGTGTGGATCCCACAGTAACTGTAAGGAAAATTTACCTTCTGGTTTAACAAAAAGAATCTTTATAGCAAAAAGCTAAGAGGTTTCACTGACTTTTTTTCTTTCATCTTTTTTATTTTTCCTCAAAGCCTCAACTACTTTGCCTTGTTAAATTGAGCGGAGAGATCTGCTTCTCTTTGGTTTATGTTGTGCAAGCTCAGTGTGTTTGTGAGAAAGGGAAATTAGAACAGTAAAGGTGCATTCTTCTAAAACACATGGAATTTTGTAGTGTTATCTGTACTGCACTCCTGTCCCTCCTCCCAGGCTATTAGGAACAAGCAAGATGGAAAGTCTAAAAAACAAAACAACAAAAATTGAATGATATCTACAGAAAGAAAACCCCACTGTTTTGTAGTATGTACGATATAAATAAATACCATTTTTAATGAAAAACACATTTGAGGTATATAAATAATTCCTCACTGAATGAATCACTGTTCTGCATTCTCATTTCACTCTGTTTCTGTTAGAGGTCAAATGGTTTTGGTAAACTTGTTTGGAAACTTAAACATCATCAGTAGATAAATTCAGCAGATGAATTACATAGAAAAAAAATCTGTTTATTACACAAAATTAAACAGGGCATTCTAAAAAGTAAAGAAGCAAGTACAAACCTCCAAAAGCTGTTAGAAGCTCTGCAATCCTACTTTTATGGCATCCTAAACTTCATTCAGTTGTAGGAGATATCATCTCAGTCCATCTCAGTGGACAGAATATTACTCACTGTTATTTCTAGGCGAATCAAGTGGTTTCTTCAGTGCTAGTGATACTAATGTCAGAACAGTCTTTGTTTTAGAAGGGCACATACACTTACATGGAATTGAATGGCATTTCCCTCCTTCCGACTTACCATGCATCTCTGTAAGAATCTGTATTTAGCGGAATTGTTCCTGTGATGGAATTTGAATCATCTGAAGTTATCTGAAAAATCCTTAAAAAGGCTGTGTGTTAGAAGTTTGGTTTTACTGACAGAAAGTAGCATTTCTGGGTGATCTCAGCCACCCAGCACTGCAATAAGCGTAACGACCAAACATCTCATGTGTCCAGCACAGGGCATGGCTGTAATGGTGTGATGACAAGATAAGTGTTGTGCAGTTGCTTATGCCATCACAAACCTGTGGCTATCCCTTCAGTTTCCAAACCTGTCAATCTAAACCTTTTTTCAAGAATTAGACCAACTTTGAGGAAGAGACTCTTCATTTTACATGGAGTTTGTTCGTTCTTGTTTGGTTCTTTTAGTTATTGTGGTAACTCTTTCCACGTTGTTTCACTGTTTTGTTTATTCAAGGTAGTTGTATTTTTCTGTAAATATCAAAAAGGTTTTGCCTACTTTAGGAAATAATAACTCTTCATACTGAACCTCTTCTAGACACAGAACTACTTGTCTGGAGGTTGTTAAGCATTTTTGTTTGGTTTGGGGGGTGTGTCAGGAAAGCATGTGATACTGGTTAATCACTAGGTATCTTTGGAAAACCTGTATGAAACAATTTGGAAGGAAAATGGCGCAGCCAAAGCACAAGAACAGGAAGCAGGAACTGAGTTTTAATACCACTGTTGGCCCCTTCTCACTGTTTAGTCCTGGACAGATCATACCACTTACCCGTTTGTGTTTCAATCTGTTAAACCATCTGGCTAATACTAATACGAACTTCCCCATAAGGGTGCTCTTGTGAGGACTAATTAACTGGTGTTAGTAAAGAGCTAATTTAAGTCATAAGTATTTTTGCACACCTTACAATATTTAGTCATTTTTTCTGAGCTATATCTCAACCACGTACATTTTGTTATGGCTGAGATTTTAACTTTGCCTCTTAAACTGCAGCTGGCTCCATGGTGACGCTGTAGTCGAGCACACAAAGTATAAGCACTCTGTCACTGAGTCACAACTCAGTTTGACAAAACGTGGAAGGTATAGATTAGAAACCTTATTAGCACTTACACACTGCTTTTAAAGATCTCTCAAAGGCTTTTCATGACAGAGGTCATAAAATTTGTGTGTTTCCTAGGGATCTGTAGATACTTTACACAGCAGAAATTGTGCACCATATTTGCCGTGAGTAAACTTAAGTGTATTTCTTCTCTTCCTTCCTTCCTTCTTTCTTTCCTTCTTTCCTTGCTTCCCTCCTTCCTTCCTTTCTTCCTCTCTTCCTTCCTTCCTTCCTCCCTTCCTTCCTTCCTCTCTTCCTCCTTTCCTCCCTCCCTCCCTCCCTCTCTCACTTCCTTCCATTGTGGAAATGAAAGTGTACTTTCTCTGCCTGTTCCAGAAGTTTATAAGTTTTCCATCACCTATGCGTTTCCCATTCCATCCCCAAAAAAGGAACTGTTTAGGAAAAAGAGTAGAGTCAGGTTCTAAACAGTAAAGTAGCTGCCAGGGGAGGTCAGCACCTCTGTTGATCCAGTCCAGTACAGCTAGTAGGAAGTGGGGCTGCAGGGATCCACTTGAGTTTTCCCCGAGTTTTAGTCTTCTTAGTTAACACAGTTAAGGATCTAGCATAGTTAATTACATGGGGCAGGAATGTGCCTAAGCAACAAGACAAAGAGCTGTGTAGGTATCTGGAAAGCTCAGAAGCATAATGATTCAAGGTCTGATCTGTTCCAAAGATAGGAACCATTTACAAGACCAGAGATTTAGTTCCAAAAATTTCTCCTTCGATGTGTATGATATTTTGAAATCAAAGTGCTTGGTTTGGGCCCATTTTTCACAGGGTCATTAGGGGTGTCAGCTGCCATCAGAAAACAGGACATCTTTTCAGAAATGTACTCAAATTCTGCAGGACATTTTCACAGCATCTTTGGCGGCAGGGGAAGGAATAAGGGAGGGAAAGTGTTTAATCTGGGAGTGCACACATGCCCCTCTAAATTTTTTGTGCCACTTATGTGAACAGAAGTATTACTCCTTCTTCTGTCCCCAGAATGTTTTTGTCACTTTTCTCTTTGGGTTTTGTTAACAGAATTACTCTTTTTTATTTCAAAAGAGAAGCAAAGGTGTCTGTACTAAGGGCAAGGAGGCAGCAGGAGTTCTCTGTGGGGAAAAGGTGAGTGGCAGACACACGGTGGCAGCTGGTATATGTCAGTTCCTTCTTAGGGTTTTTTTTTTTTCTTATGTCACTACTTTGCTGCTATAGTTACTCAACAAAACAGTGACTGTAGTGCTACTTTGCTAGATAAGCATCAGCGTATCCTGCTGTCGCCACATGATGAGTTGGGCTTTTTCCCCCTCTTGTAGGGACATAAAAGGAACTCTTTTCCATACCCATTTTTACTTTATGAACAGAGCACCATCATATGATGGACTGAACCTTTCACCCACATGTTTGCCCAAGTACATGTCTGTTCCAGTCCCATGGTTTCTGTCTCTTCTTGCCAAGCAGCGTTATCACTGCCTTTAAAATGGCCTGTAACAGAGTGAAGCAGCAACTTTTTTACATAAGTAGTATTATCTTGAGTCTGTAGTTAACCAGTCTTATGTGGCTTGTTTTCTCTGGTCAAGTCGTGATATTGAATGACCGCTTTGATTTTTTGATCAAGATATTGATCATGTATATCCCGATACTGTTGCTGTTATATTTGGCACTGAAAGGAAAACAGTTCTGGACCACCAAAGGGTTAAAAAATGGACATGTTTTTGACAAGTCCTCTGACTTTTGCCAGTATTATTGTTCATTATGATGACACTGTATTTTTTTTAAATAGCAGCTGTAGTTGTCATAAAACTATTTTCCCATTCCTCTCCTTTAAAGTGTGATGTTGTAAATTCATGTGACCTTTCCTGCAAAGAATAAATATTTCTTTTTTTATATAAGATCTGAAGACAAGGCTTGGTTTGTAACAAATAGTGGCCCATTACAAAGCAGGAAAAAAAACTGAGCTGAGCAGAAAGAAGCTTCAGTTCAATTTCACCTCATATCTTTCTAATAACTTACTTGTCACTTTATTACCTTCCAGTAATGTGAATGCTGCTGACAAGACTGTCACACTAACAGCAGACAACACCCTCTCTTCCTTAGCCCCAGCTCTCCTGGCTACTTATTGCCCTGGCCCTGAAGGGACACAAACTAATAGTGTGCTTTCAAGTTCAGCACTTGGCCATCAAATATAAAAGGATGCGTAATTGCCTGTTTATCCCCTGTGAAGGGGAAATTGAGTATAAGAAACAGGCTTTCCCTCCCCGTTCCTTGACACACACACACGCATGCACACACACATCTGCAGTGAGTGAAGGGAAGTCCCATCTGGAGCACTTCGATTTGTCTTTGGGAAGCCCAAGGCTGCCACTGGCTGCTCTATCGAGCTATCAGGCAGACAGTAACAAGATGGCTTCTTAACAAAAGGTCAGCTGAGAAATACTGTCTGTGGCGGCACTTTTGTCTGCTTATGTAGCAGCTAATTGCTTTGTATTGGCATAAGCCATACTGTGCCTGCTAGAAATAGTCGTGTGAATTTGCTACAAGCTTGCAAACAGGATACGCAGTCTTTTCTTTTTCTGGTTTAGCCCATCCCTTAGCAAATTCAGAGCAATGCCATCCTCTCAGGTTCCTATGGTGAATGCCAATTCCAGATATCCTTTCCGCCGTGCTAGGAACATCTCCTGCCGAGGTCAGTGTGAACCTCTGTAAAGTGTTATGGAAACGTATCTGAGACACAATCTGCTGCCCTCATACGAGGAGGAATTTTTTCTGATTTATCCCTTAGTTTACAAGAACACTGCCAAAAGTACAGGCTCCAGAAGCACTTCTCAGAGGAGGCCGTCAGGAAAGAGAGAGTTTGACAGCAAAGTAGCTTGGGAGCACGTGCTGTGTTTTAAGAAATCCTAAGTGCATGAAGGCCAGCGTACCTGGCTTCAGCCACTCCCCTTCCTTTTTATCGTACACTGACTGACTGCTGAATAGCAGTTGAAAATTCAAGGAGGCAGAGGAGCAGCTGAAGCGTACTCTCCGCGTAGGGTCAACAGCGTTCCCGTGCCAAGATCGTAACGCCAGATCCCGTGTGTGCCTGTGAGTGCCGGGCACGGTGGGTTGAACAGTGCTGGTGGCCAGTGCAGCACCGAAAAAGATAAAGACAGATTTCAGACAAAGCCCAAGACTGCGAGACCCAAACACAGCCATTTTGGGGTTCGTTGTTTTTCATCTCCTTGGATCGATTCATGGCATTAATGGGCTGCAGCTCCTTTTTGCTGGTTCCGGATGCTAATACTGTCTCCAGCACTACGTGGTAATTTGATGTTTGCTGCAACAGAGGTGGTGGTACCCCCTATAAATATGCTGAGGCCTTTCACCAGTCAAAGGTCGTTGATCTTCTCCCTCCTTTCCTTCCGAGTGCATCAGAAGCTGTAAGGGTGAGACCAGCAGACGATTTCCTGAGGCCTGTTTGTGTCAGAAGTGTAAAGGCTGGGCCCAGATCCTGCTTCCCCGCCAACTCCATGTGCACACGGCATTGACGGAGGTGGGAGCAGTTGGATTAGCTGACCTGCGATGATGAGCTTGAGTAGGCATGTGTGTGTGTGTGAGACAGACAGACACACAAGGAGAAACAGACACAGTGTCAGAACAAAGAGCCTTAAAGTGAAGGTTACAAATGGGCAAAATTATACCATTTTCATCACACTTACCTATATATATTTCCTCTTACGCACTTAAGAGCACGAGAAGCATGAGTGAGCAAATGTCTAATGTGTAGAGAGGTTTATTCAGATGTTCTACAGATTTCATACGCTGCTCCCTTCAAACCTTTGGAGAAAAATATTTTAGGAAAAGGAGAAAAGCATCCAGGGCAATTATATTTCTAGAGAAGAAAGAGAAAGCGAGACTAGCTAAGTGATGCATAAAGATTTTATAAGGCATTCGTTGTCAAACAAAAGGTTGAGAATGATCAGAGGATAATGCACAGTTAGGATGGCAAACTCATCAATAGTTAATCACAACCTGTCCGCTTCTGTTACGAAATGCAAGAGGCTGTGAACAGCGGCTCTGGGGGACCAGTGGCACTCGCGCGTGCCCGTGCCCGTGCCCGTGCCCGTGCCCGTGCCCGAGTGGGGAGCCTTGCCCGTGCCCGTGCCCGTGCCCGTGCCCGTGCCCGTGCCCGTGCCCGTGCCCGTGCCCGTGCCCGTGCCCGTGCCCGTGCCCGTGCCCCCCCCTCCGCGCTGATGGGGCAGAATGCGTCCCCCCCATCACCGCTGTGAAACGGTACGGTAGCCACACGAATTGTGATTCTAGGGATGTTCTTCTTAGTCTACCTGATGACCTACGGAGTAAATAGGGTCACTTAAACTGTACAAACTAAGGCTGATTTCTTCATTATTTTTCAACCATACTTTTACATTTGTGGGTTTTTTTGTTGTTTTTTTTTTTAACAAACCCTTGTACAATCTTCAGTCATTGTCTTAATTTTCCCATTTTCTTCATCCGTCCCCACCCCTTCTCCTCTCATTCCAAGAGAGTATCTCATTAAAATTCTCTCAGAAAAGTAACACATCCTCCTGATGTTCTCCATTTCGGAAAGTTTTATGCATTCCATCTGTGAAAATGGTCACCGTTTGTAAAGTGACAAGATGAATAAAATGGCCACTGTTGTGTGTGTGTGTCTCATTTAGCTATTTATAAATATGAAATTCAGCATGCTGCTTTTTCTTGTGCAAACTTTGGTTCCTATGTCACATGGGGCTCCTTCCCCGTAACGTGGCTGTTTCTTAATGGGCAGCATTTGTGTTCTCAGTTCATGCCTCCCGCCTCTCCTCCAGTCTATAAAAAAAGTGATCCGTGTTCCAGTGCAATGTATGTGCGACAGGTGTGCAAGTAAGCTGATCTGAATGCTGAACATATTCAAAATTTACCCCGGCTGAAGCTCCACACACTTTTACTTACCACAAGCAGGTCACTGCAACCTGTTTGTACCTACGAATATCTCATTGTAGGGGGCTTGCACCTGTGGCCACAGGGGTTTGGAGTTTCTTTGCCTTCCTGAAGGCTCTTGCTCACTGGCACAGTTGTTTTAACAGCTTTGACTGAGAAGGTCACACAGGCCAAGCAACATGGTGATCTCCTATGTAGCCGTCTGTTGTGTTTCTGTTCTCCTGAACTGGAAAGATGGGAACCTGACTTGGGGGGTTCATGCGGAGATGTAAGCTGAGATAAACTGGATTTGAACCTTCATGTATTTGGGGGTCTGTAGGGGCCTGGCAGCGGGTTCAGTCACAGAGGCAAAAAGCCTGGAAACCCCTTTCTCGGTGGGCATGGGAGGGCTCTCACAGCCTGGCTGCAAAACCCCCGTGCCGCTCAGCGACGCGCCGGCTGCAGCAAGGGGGCTGCTGCACAGAGAGCGGCGAGCTGGCTGCTGGCTCGCAAAGCTAGGCTTGTTCCGGTGGACTTTGTCAAGACGTGTTCCTGGGGTACCCCCCCCAGGCACAGGGAAGTGTGGAGTCGGGGCCTGACGGACGTTTTTACAAAGGTCCTTCTCCGTTTGGAGTAGATGAGGCTTTTTATTTTCACTGTTTGTTCTCAATGCGAGCAAAACGTGAATGCTCTGCTGTCCTGCCTGCAGAACCAAAGCATGCACTATGGAATATAGCTGTACAAGGGGATATGAAAAACTGCATCATGTTGATCTAATAATCGTGACATTGGTAGCTTCATAAATACTGTATGTACTCTAAACAAGTTTTTTCCATTAGTAGTCTGAGGGAATTAAAAGTCCTGTTTTTAATTTGACATTTCTTTTCTTGTATTTTCTGTACTGTAACTGTCCTACAGTATGTCTTTTGCATAAAATGCATAAGGTTTTGGGGATATAAATGGAGTTTTACTCATACTTTGTCCAAATACCTCTTGTAATTTGTATCAAAATTCTTGTACAATTTTTATATTAAAGATTTATCAGTCACTGACCTTTCTGTCTCTTTGTCTTTCACGTCTTCATTTTTTACTGATTCAAACAATACACCTTTCCTTGGAAAGGTGTACTTCCAGCATTATTAGCTACAAGAGATGCAGGTGCTAATAATGTAAAAGTAAAAGTACCTGTCTGACCTGCAAAACATAAAAATGTTTACTATATTGTTAATATGTAGCATATGAGATGAAGGTGGTTACCCAGTGCTGCACCTTTAATTTACTTTATTATGAACATGGCACGTTGGTATTTTTACTGCAGTATTTAACTATTAAGCACAAGTTAAGGAAGACAAAAAATAGTCCAAATCTGAAATAAATTACCATGGAATTAAATTTCCATGGAAAGGTGTATGGTCATGGAAAGATGCTCACCTGCAAAACTTGCACAAGGCCTCTTGTATTTCAAGAGATTTGCATATTTGCCAGAAATTGAATAGGTAAAATTTTTTTTGGGGGGGAGGTATAAATTTGTTTCCCCTGGCTTGTACAAATTTCCTCGGAAATGTCATCATTAGTTTGGTGTCCGGAGTCCCACAGTCTCACTAAGTTAGTCACTTAAGTGTCTGCAAAAATCTCTTAAGATGGACATTGCTCATACTTAGAGATGTAGAAGAAATTGAAGTGAAAGGTCTTGCCAAACTCTAACTTAGTGTCCTAGCACAGGTCAGTCCCCCTTTTGCTTTTCACAGCGGAGGCACACAGCTCATTAATCTCAGTGTTTGAGTAAGAACTTTCTCCTGCTTTGAAATGGTGAAGACATTGGCCAAATGTGTCTCCCCACCGACCTTTGCCTGGTAATCTAGGATGGGACAGTAAGCATTTGTCACCAGAGGATTCACCTTTGAATTCCTGTGCTTCCATACTGACAAGAACAGGGTGTGGTGTGGGGAGTTCCATTTGCAGGGCAGAATACTTTCTTTTGTTAAGAAGTCTTGTTTTTCTTCTAAGGGACAGCTGTAGCAGCTGGCACAACGTGAGCAAGATTCTTTTGGGGTAAATGCTTTTGGTTCAGCCTGAGCTCTTATGGTGCTAGTAATTTTCTACATACTGTACTTCTTACCAATAAAGAAAACAAACACATGAAGCAATGTCTCACAATAGTATATTTTTGTGCGTGGCACTGTGCACAGGGGAACAAAAAGGCCATGTTACAAGCATATCTGAGTCAACGTGCTGGAATATGATTCATATTAATTCGTTCTACAAAAGAAAAGCAAAAGACAACTCTGTTAAGTGCTGCAAGGTGCTGAGCGCTGGGGCTGTGGTGCCTCAAAACATGTGGGTATCTGCTGAACTTGAAGCGCATGTACAGTCCTGTTTAGCTCAATGGGAATGGATATCTGCTTGCAAATGAGCCCTTCTCTAACAAACAGGTTAGCTGGACTGGAAACAGCCTGCTCAGTATTTGGCAAGAATCAATAAGCCTTTTTGGTTGCCTCGTATTTCCCTATCAGCAAAATGGAGGCAACTGGACTCACTAGCTGAATGTGGGGGTGGGGGTGGGGAAAGAAGGAATGTGAAGGCCAATTAACTAGCATTCGCTAAGCACTGTGAACTGTAAGTCTGAGGAAAGTGGTTGGTTGGTTGGTGGGTAATACATACTGTCTCATGGATTTAGTACTTTCCTAAGCTGTCACCAGGTTTACCCTTTTGCAGCGCTCCCAGCATGACCAAGAGCCAGTTTTCTGCAAAATATTTAGCTCTAAAAACAGGACTTCACCTTCCAATCCAGCTTCTTCCCAGATTTAATTTACTCTGTGTGCTGAGAGCCATGAGCCATATAGATACAAGATGTCTGCCACAGGTCCACTAACTAAAGGCTTGAGAGAGTGTTTATTCAGTTTGCCTGTTTTTCATCAGTCTGACATAAACAGCCCAATAAGGAGCTGAATGCCTTTAATCTGTTACTGACTTGCAGTTGTTAGCTTCATGTCATTAATTTACATACCACCATTTCCCTTCCCTTCCCGTTTCCATCCTTCTCCTTCTCGTTCGTATTCTCCTTCTTCTTCTTCTCGTTCTCCTTCTCCTTCTCTCTTTCTCACCTTCCGTATTCTTTCTGTTTCTCTTTTTTCCCTTCTTTTTTGTCTTTTTTTCCATCCTTTTCTTTTTTTCTTACTTTTCCTTGTTTCCCCCAAAATGCTGCAAGCACATGCAGCTCTTCTTAATTTCAGTGGGCAGGAAAAAGAGGGAGGAAGGGAAAAAAATAAAAGTTAAGCAACTTTGTGGAAAGTCAACCTCTGTTGAGGCATGTGGTTATCCTCCCATGTTATTAAATGTCATAGATGTGTTAATGTAGTTCTGCATGGAAGCCAAGCATAATTATAATCTTTTCATCTGTCATAACACATCTATAATTGGCATGAATTCCCCTAAAACAATTTTTTTCTAGCGTAGGGTTTTCATACTCAGTGCAGAGATATTAGCAGGCACCCAGAAAGACCTGCTTTTGGCACAGCTCTGAGCTAACTGCCTGGGTGAGAGCCAGTCGAAGCGCACTGGGCCACTTGAAAACTTGCTGTCTGCTTGTTCATACCCTGCAAGTTGAGAGTATGACAGTAGATTAAGTGCTACTAATTTAATAAAGCCACTCCTACAGTGATGTTGATATACCAACAATGAGCAAGGGGTGCTAAGAAGAGAGAGGGATAAAAAGTACATTAGTTTGCCTGAAGTAATACTGGAAAAAAAAACACCCTTTATTGATCTTATGTGAGGTGCAGTTATTTTTAAGTCACCTGACTAACACTTACCCAATCCTTACCCGTATTCATCAGAGACAGTATAATGAACAGATATTGATTAACTGGGGTAGCTGGAGAGATTTCCCAACAGTGCTAGTTCACATTGATAGGTCTCCAACGGGAATACATGCAAGTGCAGCCCTGCAACATAACTTACTGTGTTCTAGGTCCTTCAATTGATTTTGTTTGAAGAAAAAATATACAGTGGCTCTCCCATGACCTTTAGCTGAAACCTCTCTGTAAAGAAGAACACAAAATGACAGTCAGAGCAAATAAGCATTGCTGCTTACAGTCCTGTCTGTCGTGGCAGAGCCAGGTAGCTAAGTGCTACATGTACGCTGTGGTCTCCATCGGATCCTGGTGCCCAGCACAGCAGTGCTTTCAGGTGGCAACTTATAGCCACTAGCCAAAAAAAAAAAAAAAAAAAAAAAATTTTTTTTTTAGGTGAAAACTTAAAGCCCCAAGCCAAAAAAAAAAAAAAAAAAAAAAAATCCTATTATAGCCTCTCTGTTGCTCCAGTGTTTCAGCTAGGTTTCAATTCTCCCAGTGATACACTGCTGATCCTATGATAGCTCCTTCCAACGTGAAGTGTTTCCCACAATGATCAACACAGAGTTTAGCAAAATATCCTGTGGAGGTAATGCCATTGAATTGGTAATGCATCCCAGTGGAGTATTAGTCCCAAACGCCGGCTTGCCAAGAAGCTTGAAGCTCTCTGAGCATTTTGCCCCATAGCAGTCATCGAATGCCCCTTTTGGAGTTTCCTGCACTGCTTGGGATTGCTTTCTCATGGCAAGTTCTCCAGAGCAGTATGCTGCTGATGTGGGATACAGATCCCATTTCTAGCTCCATTCCTAAACACTGTAGCAGTACCTGGGGAAAATATACCTACCAGTATGAAAGGTGGTGTCAAAAGGTATGCTAGTAGTAAGAAAAAAAGCCTAAAAGGAATTGACCAAGAAGAGCAAAACTGGCTATCCCAAAATGCATGTTTTAGAAGTCGGAAGGCTTAGGAACAATGTCAGACTTGCCAGAGGTCAAGCTGACTCAGACTTTGCAAAATTAAAGCAAATAGCAAAATCCTCTTTCACTGGGTAAATAAAGTGAGACCAAGCAACAACATGAAGATACTTTATGACGAAGTGCAGAGGCTTTCAAGATCAAACGTGATTCCAGGATTTATCAGATGAGTCATTTCCATGAGAGTCTGGACAGCACCAGCGCTACTTCCCCAAATCCAATCCAGCCTTCAGTTAGAGCACTGCATATAGTTCAGTTGTCCATGGACAAGAAAGACAATTCAAAGAAAGGCTGCGCATGCTTGCAGAGAAGGAAATAGGCACTTTTATGATGGTAGCTTAAGAGAGCTTGGTTTCCATAGCCAAGCAAATGAGAGCTGAAAGGGGGGCATGATTGTGCTGCACAAATATATGACAACGGAGCAAGGTGTAGACACCAGGGGAAAAGAAGAGCTATGTATGCTAACAAGAACAAATAGCTATATATAATTTTATGCTGGAAAGCAGAAACAAGTTTAAGTGCAGAGAGATTCTGGATCAGCCCTCCCACATCAGCAGAAGAGGCCAAAATGAGAACTAGCTAGATGACAGAGACTGAATCAGTTTGTGAGGAGATTTAAAATATGGTTATCTGCAAAAACAGGGGTTGGACTTCCTTTCCATCTTATTTCATCTATACCCAGTGGTGTTTAACTAAGTAAGCAGACTGTTAGGAGGAGAAGTTCAAGGCCCTTTGGTATTCCCATCTGTACCATAGTACACAGTAAATGTGTTCATCTTGCCAACTCATTTTCTCATGTCTTAAAGAAATATATATTCTTTTACCATATCTGACGGTAATTTCTGCTTCTTACCCGTCCTTTCTTGGGCCAGTAAAAGTACCCTTGCTATATGAAACTTTTTCCTTCTTTCCAAGATGATGTTTTTATGCAGCTTCTTACCCTTGTCTTTTTTAATCACACATTTTAAGATCACTTTAAGTTTTCTTGGTTAGAGCATTTGATTTAATTGGTCCAATATATTTTGATCCTCTATAACAGAGTTTGAATTCTTTACCATATGCCAGGATGCACAGAGAAATCTGAAGTGCTACAATAATTATGAATCACACACCCTACGTCGCAGAGAGTGGCTTCACATTATTGGAATGTGTGAAGAAAAAAACTTGTAAGCAGTTGAGTGTGGAGGTTATCAGAGCTCTGGGCATGTGCAGCATGAAGTGATTTGAAATTATTATTCCACTTACAAGTTTTTAGAGAGCTTCAGTCTTTCAAATTTAAGTGATATTAAAAATTCAAAGCACCCTCGTAATTTCACATTTTTGTGTCCTACAGTTCCAATTTTCCTTTTCCTTTGTGTGTGTGTGTTCATTTCAAAATAAAGAATTTTGCAGCATAAAAATTATGTAAAATTTTAGAATTAAAATATCTAAGGCAAAGGACTTACACAAAGACTGTACTCCTCTAGAAGTCCTGTCCTAAGTGCTTCACAGGAGATGTTTTGCACTGGAATATACTTCAGACAGATATTCTCATCCTGTCATTGGGGATGAATAATAATGACATACCTTTCTCACTGATTTGGGAAAGGGGCTGGGAGGTATCAAGTATGCAGGTTGTCTGGCATATCTTCTATGACTTGAGAAAAGACAAACTTTGAAATTTGGATTTTAAAAAATTATTTCCTAGCTCCTGGGTTATTTTACAAGACGTAAAACATTACAGTTGCTGTGTAAAATTTTCCATCCTGTTCCCATGGCCTCTGGCGTCTGTTCACATAACTTTACACTCACTGAGCTCCATTTTGGCCCGGGTGTGTTCAACCCGGCCTGGTGAAGGAAGGCTCTAATCACAGTCTGACATGCTTGGGAGCTGGTAGGAAACTGGGCTCTATATCCGAGACCTGGTCCTGTAATTAAGATCAGAGTAACAAAGGTCAAACCCTTGACATACTACAGCAGTCAGTGTCCACTGATTCCAGTGATAAATGCTACATGAATGAAATGTAAACTGCAACTGGAGAATTTCATTACGGTACATATACACTGCATATTGGCTTACAAGAATTCAGGTCAAGAGGTGTGCCATGTTTCAAGTTTCTCTACAAATCCACTAAATTCTATCCCGAAAACTTTGTGTTTTCCTTAAGTTGGCCACAGCCCAGAAAAAGCTTTGCAGTGACGTTTTTCTTTTTTTCTGCAATGTCTAAGACCCTAAAGTAGACACTTCTAAAAGATGGTAAATTGCCAAAATACATGTGAACCTTGTGTTACTCTGTTGCAAGCTCCAAGAGCTGAGGCATACAGAAAAGTCAGAGAAAGCTGTTAAGTCGCAAAAAGTATGTCAGGGAATCAATTCTGAGAACATTTTAGAAATGAATAAGCTATAGCAAGAATTTGCATGATTACAAATGCCAGGCCATAAGAAAACAATGTCAACAAGCATGAGGGTTAGACTCACAGCCTCTGGATCAGTAAAAGTGTTAATTCACTGAGATCAAAGGATCAACTATGTCTAATAAAACAAAAATAATGGGTGACTAAACAGCTTGCAAAATACAGTCATATGTCATGTTAAGGCAAGTTTTCAAGGAGGAATTTTTGGACACACCGAACACTTGCTTTTTGGAATGGCTTTTTCTGTAAAACATGAGAAAACTTCTCATCTTAATTCAAAGTAACACATCAGAGCTGACTTGTGAAATAGCTTTAGTCAAGCCACTAAGTAATCACAATCCCAATATAATCAACTTCAGATCTTCCAGAAAACAGTTGTTGAAGGAGAAAAAAAAAATCATACTCACATGTTATATTTTAAATCAGGAGACCTTTTAAAAAAACTGTTCAAAGAAAGCATAACACGTAAATTCCTAGATGCAGCGTAGAGATTATTTTAAACTACCATAACTTTCAAAGTAAGTAGGAGAAACGGAGAGCAGGAAGGCCTGAAAAAGTAGACTGTTGTTTTCTTTCTAGTCTAGTTTCTTATGGAAATGAGCCATCTGAGTGCATGCATACAGGTCTGCCTGCGTGCAACCTCTGTCGTCTCCCCAGTTACATGGAGCATGGACCTATTTCAACCAAATTTAGCCGAAGGCTAGAAATACCAAGACGGTAGGTGTGAGTAGTAAGGGACAGGAAAAGGAGGAGAGGTATTGACCCTGGGAATGGCTGCAGCGATGGGAACAACTGCAGGAACCTCTTCCGTCCGTCGTGCTACCCAACATAGGACCCACACCCTGGGGAAAACAGACTTTGAGCTAGTTCTCACAGAGCTACTTGCCTGATGGAAACCATGCTCCAGCTTACTGTGGCAAGAAAAGTTATTTTCCTGGGCTGGTTTTTTTTTGTTTCTCTGTTAAGGCTCACCCCTCCCCTTTGGAGACATGGTGTAGTGCAGCTAATTACTCAGCCACAGTGAAGACTTAGGCAGTCAGCTACAGATCTGGAAAGCCCTGGGAGCTCTAGGCACCATCAGTTTAGCAGAGTGGACATCTGGGGCCAGCCACGTCAGCGCCGTTCAAGTGGTCTGGATCCGCACCCATTCCCCTCCTTTCTCAAGAAGGAAGCGCTAGCTGCTGAGGCTACCCTCGCCCAGCGGCTAAAGCGGTAGCTATGGAAAATGTTTTGTTTATCATCCAAAAGGGGAGGACAGCACTCTGCACTCACCCCCAGAGCCGCTGCCATGGGCTGGGGCAAGCAGGGGGCAGAGCAGGGAGGGGTGCCTGCCTCTCCTGCCACCACCTCCCTCCATACCCCACAGCTGCCCGGGCAGGCTTGGGCCACCAAACCCTGCTCTGCTGATCTGTGCTGGAGGACCACATTGCTGTCCACCAAGCCTGACCCTTTCAGGGTTTGCCACCTCACTCCTCGCTCGCATCCTGCTGCAGCCTGTGGATGATGGGCTGCCATCAGGAAAGACCGGCAGTTTCCCAACGTTGGATGACACAATTGCTGCTAATGCCCCCCTAGAGGTTTTGTTGTTATTGGGCTAGGTTTCTTTTCCACTCATTATTGAGTCCATTATTGACACTGCTTGCTGTTACTGAAGCTATATGGCCAGAGTTTTGCACAGAGAGCAGGGCCCATGAAGGAGGGCTAACCAGTAGCCAGAAAACCAGCAAAATGCTGGTCCCCTTTCCCTTGTCATCCCTATATGGCACTGCAGCAGCAGGCAACTTGTTTATTATTACATCCTTGTGCAAGCTGCGTGGTCTCAGCAACAATTTCAAGAGTCAAGGCCCGTATGCTAAGTCATTAAAGCCAAACATATTTTAATCCATAATTGTGCAAGATTTATTTAATTCAGGTTTTTTATTTATAGTTCGATTGGGATTGTAACGTATTTTCAGCTCCCCATACCAAGATTTGTCAATTTTTACTGCGTCTTTTAATTGTGTTCTTCCAGTCCAAGTGCCAGCAGTTTTCCAAAGCAGGCTGCTTGCAAAATGTCTTTTGCTTCAGTGAGGTAGTGGAGAAGAAGAAATTTATTTGTAGCTTTTACCTGAACTACTTGAGAAAATAGCTTATTCTTTTACTGATGGGAAGGTAATGGGTACACGCTCCATACATGGCATGGCTGAGATTGGCCCCACTGAACCACGACTGCAGCAACCATTATATCCTCTTCTTTAAAAAGAAGGTTGCTCTTCTCAACCCGGCTCTGCTACAGCAGTTTAGCCCTCCGTTGGCCCTGCCTCTGGCCCAGACGTCTGTCTCTCAGCTGCTCCTGGTTGCAGCTCTGCCCCGTTCCCCTTTCCCTAACCTGGGCAGGGGCTGTGCGCCGTGAAGGGACGCAGGAGTCTGACACCTCAGCTCCCCTTGCGGTACACCTGCCTCTGTCTCCTTGACCATCTCTGCCAGGCCAGCCTCCCTGTGCTCAGCCCCTCAAGCTTCAGCCTCCCACCGCCTCTCAGGGCTCGGTGGGCTCCCCAGCAAGCATGGTGCTGCCCTGCCCTTTCCTTTTGAGCCAGGCAGGGTGCAGGGTGGTCTTGGTCCTGGCCCTACAGGCAGAGGGGTGGCAGAGCCCCAGCTTAAAACTCTTGGAAGCTTTGCCCGCGTGCTCGGTGCCAGCGGGACAGCAAGGCTCAAGTTTGGTCTGCAGTGATGAGGAAACGTCATGGTAACGCTGATTAAGCAAAAGACGCCATCAAAAAAAAAAAAAAAATTAAAAATTTGATAGTGACCACCATGGGAGCAATGCGTTATTAAATGTTAACGTGCAGCCTGTGTGTGAGGGAGGGAGCTCTGAGGGACTGACCGGCTCGGCAGCTTCGCCGTGCGTATCCAGTAGTTCAGAAAGTAATGGAGTGAACATCCTTTCCTCATAACTTTTAATAAGACAGCTCATCAGCTGCGTTCACTGCATCCAGAACAGGAAACTTGACGAGGTGCTTTGTACCAGGAAAGCACATCCAGTAGGCTCAGTGTCAGGTCCCAATAAAGGCAGCTGTGAAGTATTATACAGATTTACCTTCTGTGTAGTTAAGAGGGCAAGCTGGGAATTCCAGGGGACAGAAAAAGCCACCCCAACTGAATAGCTGTCAAAGTGATAATCCTTTTAAAAGAATCTGTTTGCTGTGTGCTGCTTATTTATACAGAGCCTGTGCGCCTGGTGAAACTTTTCAGTCCTTGTGAATTCAAAGGGGTAAAGTTTCCGTTAACACAAATGAGGATGTTATATACCAAGTTCCTGTGGCTCTGAGAGTAGAATATTCCCTTGAATCACTATAAATGGTGGAATCTTAATAGAAATTGACTCTTTTTTTTACTTTAATAAACCATTTAAATTAATGTTACACTACTAATATTCTGCAGCAGGATTCCCATTAAAAAAAAAACAAACCAACAAACCAACTTTGTGTTCAGAACCTAGATTGGTTAAAAAAACGTTGCTTTTCTTCATGCAGCAACAAAGAAGACAATCACAAAACATACAGATGCTGGACTATTTTTTCCCACGTAGGTTTTTTTGTTGGGCCTCATTTTCGACAGCCAGTGTTACTGGAAACTTGGAGATGAACTCTTCCACTGAGGAACAAGTTCAGTATTGGTGTGCACTTGACACTGACTCCTGGGGACAAAGAACTTGTCTTGTCTGTGCACGCTGCTGTAGGCCGCCATTTTGACTGAAGCCTATAGTTACTATTCTAATATTAAAAACCCAGAAAATTCCTCCCCCGTGATGAAGTCAGTAGAGAGCGTGTGCCTCTCCATATGTGCCTAAGAGGGAGAAAATGAAGCCGCATTTGGCAGCGTGACTGCGCACTGCCCGTGACTGTATTGAGTGACTTCGTAATCCTGTGCTGAGAGTGAAGGTCTGCCACTGCCCAGGAGGAGATCACCAGGCTTGTCACACTTCTATGTATATGTACCACAGACTGGTCCGCGAGCATCGAGCCTTTCCTGGCATGGCAGAAAAGCCTGAATCAAACTTGCTGTTCCTCTCCTTGTGTCTTAGTCTGCGAAGGCCCCTGTGGGATCGGGCCCTTTAATTTCCTCTGATTCTGTTGTTAATTGGAATAAGCACTTAACCTGTTTCAAGATTTTTTTTTTTTTTAATGAGCATTTCTCAGCTATTTCATTCTAACAAAGTGGGGTGGGAGTAGTTAACATGTCCATTTTCCCATTCACAAACAAGCTGCTTGCATCCAAGATGCAATTATTTTCTTTTACCTGTTTAGGAAATTACACTGCTGAAGTATCTCTGATGTAGGCGGTATGTTGCCTGAAAAAAAATGGCTGAGGCATGGGCCTATTAGCCTGCCCATGCTGCACTAACGATTTCACTAATGCTTTACCCTCACATGATTGAACAGGGTTTCCCTCAGATGACTGGACAAATGAGAACAGATGATCAGCAGAGTTCATAAAAGTGAAATATCTGATAGCTGCACCCCTGTTGCTCTTGTGTTGTGGGTGAATCTGCATGCAGAGGGGTGAGGAGAAAGAGAAAGGGAGATGATTGTAAAACAGCTCTGTAATTACCACATAGATAAAGCTATGCATCAGTGAGAAACATGTTTTAAGATGTGTACATTGCCATAGGCACGACTGCCAAAGTCTGCTTTCACTTATGCTGATAGAAATCTGGAACAATCCTATTTTCAGCCAAGTGACTTCAATTTGCACAAGTGAGAGCTGAATCTGTCCCTTCAGTAAAAAAAAGAGAGGGTGAGAAAACAGAATGCAACCTAGGCAGACAAAGGGCATGAATCCTTGTATTCAGGTCCCTAAACTGTTCCTATTTCCTAGTGCAGACGGCTTTCCTTCCACGCTGCGGAGTGCCCTAAAGCAGCTCTTTTCCGCTTCTTAGGAAAATGTGGGCAGGGTTTGCAGAGTCCGGCCTTTATTATTCTTTTAACTGAATGATTATTTCACTTTTACCAGCTTACCCTGCACTGCTAACAAAACAAGAAGCAATAAATCTTCGTCAAGGCTTCTTGGTGTGGGGTGAATAAGCACGCTGATGCTGATTCCTTAAAAAAACTCATTTCTTGTAACGTGAGCCCTGCTGAAGATGGTCACGTCAACTGATTAGACTCTTTACTTGGCCATATTGATTCTGTTCTACACCGATGCAGCCCATAATGCTGGCTAATGTTATTGACGAGCCATCAGTCCTGCAGAGACGTGTGGGGCTTGCAGCTCTCTCCGAACCACAAAAACCTATCCATGGACAATGATGGAGAGGAAGAGGAAGATGCAAGCAAAGCACTCAGGCTGCCTTCATTCGGCCTGTAATACATTAATGAAAGACATACACTCTGTGGGAAGAGACAGATGTGGCTCTCCAGAAGCCATTTATTTATAAAATAATTATGAATGCACAGTCGAGTCATGGATTTTCATT